>NC_142065.1:206288753-206386253 GCF_059756535.1 Pantherophis guttatus | reverse complement strand
CAGAAATGAAGGCAGTGAAGGACACAGTTTACGAAGCACCATTGTAGATGCAGTTGAATGCTTGCAAACATTTTTGTTGGTGGTTCTGCAACCCAACAAGACAGACACAGACTTCAGAGGATAATTAGAACTGCAGAAAAAACAATGGCTACCAACCTGCCTTCCATTGAGGACCTGTATACTGTACGAGTCAAAAAGAGGGCTGTGAAAATATTTACACACCCCTCACATCCTGGACATAAACTGTTTCAACTCCTACCCTCAAAATGACACTATAGAGCACTGCACACCAGAACAACTAGACACAAGAACAGGATTTTCCCCAAACGCCATCACTCTGCTAAACAAATAATTCCCTCAACACTGTCAAATTATTTACTAAATCTGCATTACTATTAATCTTCTCATCGTTCCTATCACCCATCTCCTCCCACTTATGACTGTATGAGTGTAACTTCGTTGCTGGTATCCTTAAGATTTATATTGACTGTTTCCCTATGACTATCATTAAGTGTTGTACCTTATGATTCTTGAAGAATGTATCTTTTCTTTTATGTACATTGAGAGCATATGCACCAAGACAAATTCCTTGTGTGTCCAATCACACTTGGCCAATAAAGAATTCTATTCTATTCTATTCTATTCTATTCTATTCTATTCTATTCTATTCTATTCTATTCTATTCTATTCTATTCTATTCTATTCTATTCTATTCTATTCTATTCTATTCTATTGGATGTGGTTGTTATTATTGTTGTGAAATGATTCGAAAAAGTTTACTGTTTGCAAACGAACTCCCGTCGCCTCGCGCAATGTAAGCTGAGGGTGATTAAAATTGACAATTGACTTTTAGAATTATTTTGTACTCGGAGAGATAATATAATAGCTCCCGATAGATCTTTAGATGAAATATATAGAAGTTGATGTGTTGAGGAGAGTGGGAGCGATGGCTCTGACTTAGCCTGCCATTTCCCCTTCGGTAGCTGAGTCAAGCATAGAAAGGAATTGTCACCAACCACACTTGGAAGTTTAAAAAAAATAAAAAAAGACAGCATGTCCCATCTACTAAAATGACCTTGAACTCTGTTCTACAAATCCTGAATAATCTGTCAATACCCTTCCATTCCTACGGCTTCTCTGCACTCTCAAATCCAGCTTCTGAAAAAATTGCTTTTGAAATTCAAAAGGGAGGGAGAGGAGGGAAATAAAAGGACAATGGAAACATTTAAAAATGCACCAGAAAGACAAGAAACATTTATATCCTCAAGCACACAACACAAGCCTGGCTTTGAAGCAAGCCTTGACTTTTCTACCTTGAAGCCTCCGAATTTTTAAAGGATTTATTGGTGGAATTGATAATAGGCGGTAGCATCTCAGCATGTAACACCCGCTCGCCTGCTCTGTAGAGATCCCAGATTCGCTGCAATGCATGCAGTCCAACCTATTTCGAAAAGTAAAAGCTATTATCTTATGCTTCCGACTTCTAATATATACGTGTCACCTTTAATTCACCACACAGGGAATGAGTGACTAATGTTTGCTTTCTTTGGTCATGTGTACTGAGCTCCAGTGAGACATTTTCAGCCTGGCGAGAAGCGTGGAAATGAAACAAACAAGAGGTAAACTTGGAAGCAATTTCCAGGAGGTAAATATATTAGTTAGTTGCAAGGAAACAGCTGTAGCAAAGATGCTTTTGGCGCCTTCGGCTCTAAGAAATTCATTCTGCTGTAAGATCTTGTGGATCGGAGCTCACCTCATCAAATGCATGGAGTGAAACCCTGGAGAAAGGGGGCTTAAATTCACACATTGTTAGAGTAGACTAAAACAGGGTTGAGGACAGAATACAGAATAACAGAGCTGAAGGGACCTTGGAGGTCTTCTAGTCCAACCTCCTGTTCAAGTAGAAGACCCTATACCCGTGATAGCGAACCTATGGCACGGGTGCCACAGGTGGCACACGGAGCCATATCGGTGGGCACGCAAGCTCAGCTCCGACATGCATGCATGCGCCAGCCAGCTGATTTTCGGGCCTTCTGGGCCCACCAGAAGTCAGGAAACACACTGTTTCCAGCCTCCGGAGGGCCTCAGGGGTGGGTAGGTGGGGAAGGCTGTTTTTGCCCTCCCCAGGCTCCTAGAAAGGCTCTGGAGCCTAGGGAGAGAAAAAATGAGCCTACCAAGCCCACCGTGCCATCACGTGCCAAAAGTGGGGGGAGCACGGGGGGGGGCAGGGCGCATAGAATTATGGATGTGGGCACACGTGCATGTGACCCCACCATGCTCCCCTCCGCGTTTGGCATGCGATGGCAAAAAGGTTAGCCATCACTGCCCTATACCATTCTGGACAAATGGCTGTCCAATCTTTTCTTCAAAATCTTCAGTGATGGATCACCCATAATGTCTGGAGGCAAACCATTCCAACGTTTATTTTCACTTTCAGGAAATTTCTCCTTAATTCTAAGTTGGATCTCTCTTTTATAAGTTTCCATCTGTTACTTCTTGTCCTGCCCTCAGGTGTTTTGAAGAATAGGTTGACCTAGCGGTGGGATTCAAAAATGCTAGCAATCAGTTCTCTGATTGGTTGCTGAGTGGGCATGGGCATGGTGGGTGTGGCCTACTCGGCCTCCTGAACCACAGCAGGGGTGGGTGTTTTTGCCATCCCCAGGCTCCAGACGCTTATCTCGAGCCTCCAGGAGGACTAAAACAGCCTCCCCAGGCTCCAGAGGCTCTCCGGAGGCCAGAAACGAGCCCATTTCTGGACTTCTGGAACTTCTAGGAGGCCCATTTTTCGTCTTCCTAGAGTCTCTACGCAGGTGCTGCACTTACCTGGCATCCAAAACGGGCCACGTGGAGACTCCTGGGAGGGGCGAGGTGGGGTGGGCGGGGTCAGCCAATCCTTGCAACTACTGATTCGGCGAACCAGATTAAAATTAATATCAGGTTCACCCGAACCGGTCTGAACTGGTTGACTCCTTCTTCTCTGTAACAGTCCCTCAAATATTTGGGAATTCAACTGTTGCCCTTCAAGGTTGAGTAAGTTATGGCAGATGGCCTACTTCAACCAAGATGGTAAGAGAGTGTCCATCAATGGACAAATGGAACATCTATCAAAATTCACTTCACTGCCAAAGATAATGGATGAGTTCCCACATTTTGATCAATTTGGAAGCACCATAACCATTAGGAGGCCCTTCACTCAGTCACTCTTGCCCTGGTCCTCTCCTACTTGGAATATTGCAATGTGCTCTACATGGGGCTACCCTTGAAGAGCATTCAGAAGCTACAATAGGTCCAGAATGCAGTGGCAGACAGTTTTGGAAGTCCATCTAAATAAGGTGGCCGATCTAACACCATTATTATACAAGCGGCACTGGCTGCCAATCTGCTTTCAGGTGCAATTCAAGTTGTTGGTTGTTACCTTTAAAGCAGTGGTGAAATCCTACCGGTTCACACCGGTTCAAGTGAACCGGTAGTGATAAAAGCTACTGGTTCAGCGAACCGATAGTAAAAAAAAAAAAGCTACTGGTTAGTCTGAACTGGTATTTCCAACGATCAGCTGTGCCGCGTGATTTGTATTTGCTAGAAAGCAAAAAAAAACCGTCACTGTCCTGCTTATCTTAGAAAGCATCCTTTTTCCACGCAAAGCGTGTGTTTGGCATGCACTGTACATGCGTAGGCAGCGAACCAATGGCAAACTGTGGAGTATTTCACCACTGCTTTAAAGCCCTTTGTGGCATGGGATTAGGATATGTGAGGAGCCATATTCCCCCAATGGGATTGGCCCGTCCCACTCATACGGACAGAAGGGGCCTATTATGGATCCCATCAGACAGGTAATATCAGCTGGTGGGTCCAGGAGAAGAACCTTCTCTGCCATGGCTCCTTTGGAACACCTTGCCCCAAGAGGTGAGATCCAGGGGTGGGTTCTATTTTTTTTTACTACCGGTTCTGTGGGTGTGGCTTATTTTGTGGGTGTGGCTTGGGGTCATGTGACTAGGTGGGCGTGGCTAGCTGGTCAGAGTCATTTCTGGAAGGTCCTCGCACTTACGACCAGTCCTCGCACTTACGACCCAACTCATTTGTTTGCTTTTAACACTGATCAGCTGTAGGACGACACTTTGAAGCCCCACGGCAAGAGTTTAAACAGTTTTTTTCCCTCTAGTCATCAGCTGGGACTCAGGAGGCAGCAATAGATTGGGGGTGGGACCAAATAAAAGGTAAGAATAACGTGGGTGGGGGGGGTGGGGAGAACCGGTTCGGTGACATCATATCGTCACCACTACTGGCTCAGCCGAACCGGACCGAACCAGGAGGAACCCACCACTGGTGAGATCTGGCTCCTCTCTTTTAGCCTTCAAGGAAACCCTTAAGACCAGACTATGCTGACTGCCATGGAGTCTTGAAGGAGAGGTTGCTGGCTAGAGATGATTGGTTCACTAACAGAGAAAGTACCCCACCTCTCCCCTCCAAACCCTGTTTTAAGTTTGTTTTAATTTTTGTAATTTTAATTCACTTTATAATAATTATTATATAACAGAATAAAAGAATTAGAAGGATCTTGGAGCCCATATGTTTTAGCCTCCAGTCCCCTAATAATCTTTGTTGCTCTTCTCTGCACTCTTTCTAGAGTCCCAACATCTTTTTTTACATCGTGGCGACCAAAACTGGATGCAATATTCCAAGTGTGGCCTTACCATGGCATTATAAAGTGGTATTAACGCTTCACGTGATCTTGATTCTATCCCTCTGTTTATGCAGCCCAGAACTGTGTTGGCTTTTTTGACAGCTGCTGCACACGGCTGGCTCATATTTAAATGGTTGTCCACTAGGACTCCAAGATGCCTCTCACAGTTATTATCTTGTTTTATCTTGCCTCTCAGAATCATTGGAACCCACAAGTTGGGCAGCAAATAAATTTGATTGATTTGATAGATAGATATAAAATAGATAGATGACAGACAAGCAGGCAGACAGATATGATAGATGAGAGCAAGATGGAAAGATAGATAAATAGAGAGAGAAACTGAGATAGATAGATAGATAGATAGATAGATAGATAGATAGATAGATAGATAGATAGATAGATAGATAGATAGATATGATAGATGAGAGCGAGATGGAAAGATAGAGAGAGAGAGACTGAGATAGATAGAATGATAGCTAGCTAGCTAGCTAGCTAGATATGATAGATGAGAGCGAGATGGAAAGATAGATAAATAGAGAGAAAGAGAGAGAGAGACTGAGATAGCTAGATAGATAGCTAGATAATAGCTAGATAGATAGATAGATAGATAGATAGATAGATAGATAGATAGATAGATAGATAGATAGATAGATAGATAGATACTATATCAGATGAGCAAGGCTATATTATTATTTTTCTTAATGTGGGTTTAGAGCTCTGTGGATTGCAGAACCCAGCAGTTGTACAAAAAGAAACTCTGGCAGCTTATCCACAGGAAAACAGGCCTCAATTCCCAAATAAATTCCAGAGCCATGATTTTGCACTGAAGCAATTCCTCTGTGATTGTAAAGAAAAGAAGAAAAGGAAGCTTATTTTGTTTTCAAGGCTTTCCTAGTTTTGAGAGCTGATCTTAGAAAGAACTAATGTTGTTGGCCTATAATTTGAATCTTGTGGCTTCATGATTGTTTTGGTAGAAGATGACAATATATTGATTTAATACAGGCAGTTCTTTTAGTTACTGTTCAAACTTCAAAGTTACAACGGCACGGAAAAAAGTAATTTGTGATAAATTTTCACAGTTACGACCTTTGCAGCTTCCCCAACAGAATGGAATCAAAATTCACTTAACAAACATTAAAAACATGGACACAGCGTGACCATCCTGGTCTTAACATATCCATACATATTATTTCCATAACAACAAATATAATTACTAGTTAACATATGTTGCTACTTTGTTCTTTATACATATCCCTTGTCTTCATTTACTTTCTATTTACTATCTGTTTACTGTTTACATTCATTAATACTATCCAATATTAATTCTACAAACCCTAAATCTTTTTTTTGTTCCAGCTCCTTTTCTCCTTTCCAGCCAATAATACACTTTATTCCAGATTTTATAGTATTCCGTCTCATTCTTGTTTTTGAGTTCTAGTGTCAGCCTCTCCATTTCTGCACAGGTCAAAATCTTCCTTATTATTTCTGTGCCCAATAGTTTAAACGTTTATTAAATAAAAAACCTTTTAAAAATATATTTTTTTAAAAAAAAATCACGTAACAACAAAAATTATGGGCTCCATTGTGGTCATAAGTTGAGGACTACATGCACAGTGCAATGCAATGCAGTAAAATAAATGATCATAAATAACATTATTCAGAAGTAAGGACTCCTACAGCTTGAGCTTGACTCCAATTGACTATACGTGTCACTGCGTTTTTGTATTTACCAGATGAGCTCTTATTTTTGAACTTTCAGACTTACCGTAGTTTGCCAACTCTCTTATCTTTAAGCTAACTGCGCATGTCCACATTCCTTCACTTTCTTCTATCTTTCTTTGTTCTCCAGCCAAGAGAGGTCTGGCAGGAACACTGCCAAGATATTATTAATTAGCTAGTAAGATGTTTTATTTTCTTTATAACAAATAAATGAGTTTTTCTTAGAAAATATATCTTTGGGTTTATTTTCTTAAAGTATACTTCAAGGAAATGGTCACAATCCATTCTCTAATCAAGGTGCAATTACCCAAAAGCAAAATGGGATTAATTGCCACCCTGACAATACGGATATATTCATACCGTACATATTATAAAGTGCTTAAACATTACCTCTTCATGAGTTATTTTTAACTTCCCAACTGGTCTGCAGCTCAGGAATCCTTCCTAGTCTCCCATCAAAGAAATACCTAGTCACACTTTGCAGGTTGCTTTGAATTCCTCCTGGCAGAGATAATGCAGTATTCATGAATGAAGTGAATACATTCCACTAAGATCTAATTCATTTAATTATTCATTCATCCCCATTCAAAATATATTGGTGTTCCTATTCATCCTTTCAGAAGGGTGAAACATAAAACAGTTGAAAAGAAAGGTAGATTATCAACGGCTCAAACCTGGCCTGAGTTTGAGGGGACAGAAAAAGACATATCTTGATGTTCTACTCTTGCATTTTTATATCCGGGAGATTCTCAAATAGGGACAAATAAAAACACAGAGATATCAGTGGTGGGATTCAAATAATTTAACAACCAGTTCTCTGCCCTAATGACCAGCTGGGTGGGCGTGGCCATGGTGGGCGTGGCCAGGGGGTGGGACAGGCAGCACTCAGCCTCCTGCACTCCCCTGGGAGCAAAAACAGGCTGTGAGGGGGGGTTGCCCCGCCCCCCTGCGCCCCGTTTTGGGCCTATTAGGCCTCTCTGCAGCCTCCTGGGAGGAAAAACAGGCCGTGGGGGGAGGGCGCACCGCATCCCTCCCCCACACCCCATTTTGGGCCTAGTAGGCCTCCCTGCACTTACCTAGGAACCAAAATGTTGAATTAATAAAATTAATAAAAATGGGGTGCGTGGGGACTCCTGGAAGGGGCGGGACAGGGAGGGGCGGGGCAAGCCAGAAATTTAACTACCAGTTCACCCAAAACAGCCCGAACCAGCTGAATCCCACCACTGCTATGATCCTGAATGCTGAGCAGCAACAACAGGGACTGAAAGTTCTCTCCATGCCATGGAAATGTGAATGCTCCATTGGATATCAGACATCTCCCTTCTTGACCACATCACAAATGACACCATTCGACAGCATTTTGGTGTGGCACCAATTATAGGGAAGATGAGAGAAGGCCGGCTCGGCTGGTATGGACATGTCCTGAGAGCAGCACCTTCCACCGTGGCCAAGACTGCCTACCAACTAGAAGTCAATGGCCGGTGACCTCGCAGACGTCCAAAACAGAGATGGCAAGACACCATCAGCAAAGATACGCAAGCCACGGGCCTGCACCCCAGAGACATGGCTGACTGTGCAAAATGGCTCTCAATGATCCAAAAAGCGGCCCCTGCCCTTGTAGCAATACTCTAGGAAGAAGATTTCTTTTTTATGTAATGCGACTCTCTTGCGTGGCTGTCCCATTTGCATATGTAACAAAAATGTTTGGTACATTTGAGCTGCAATCTGAATCACAGAGTCATTACTTTTAGATCTCCACTGATATTCCAGTTGGTGTGTTGGATGTGCTTCAACAATAGTTCCATGTTTTTTTATGTTTTGTATGTTTCTTTCATGTATGCGGTATAACCACCAGGTTATACTGAAGAGTGTACGACATTACAAAATGAGACTCTTTCTATAAAACAGTACACAATAGGCTAAATTACGGTTTCTGTTCATGATTAGCAGCCAGGAATCTATAAAATGCACCCAAAAATGTTCAGGAAGCAAAATCTTTTTTGTCCAAATTGGGCCTAGAATTTCCATCACTGCCCAATTTTGTATCATTTGAAGAACATAAGCATTCACTCCATTTCTTAATCAGAATAGAATAGAATAGAATAGAATAGAATAGAATAGAATAGAATAGAATAGAATAGAATAATAAAATACGGAATGGAATGGAATGGAATAGAATAGAATAGAATAGAATAGAATAGAATAGAATAATAAAATACGGAATAGAATAGAATAGAATAGAATAGAATAGAATAGAATAGAATAGAATAGAATAGAATAGAATAGAATAGAATAGAATAATAAAATACGGAATAGAATAGAATAGAATAGAATAGAATAGAATAGAATAGAATAGAATAGAATAGAATAGAATAACAGAGTTGGAAGGGACCTCAGAGGTCTTCTAGTCCAACCCCCTGCTTAGGCAGGAAACCGTATAACATTTCAGACAAATGATTAATAAAAATGTGGGACAAGACCCAGGAATCCTCTATCCCAAATATATTCCAGGCTGGGGTGGAATGTTGGTGAGCCCACTTAGGGTACAATTTAAGAGCCAGATCCCAAAGATGCTTTTTCAAAAGGAAATTGGTCTTTCTTTCTTTCTTTCTTTCTTTCTTTCTTTCTTTCTTTCTTTCTTTCTTTCTTTCTTTCTTTCTTTCTTTCTTTCTTTCTTTCGAAGGCATTTCGCTTCTCATCCAAGAAGCTTTTTCAGTTTTTAAGAGGCAGACGTCTCCTACTTAACTGTCATGCCTTTCTCCATACTATCCTCCTCCTCCTCTTGTAATTCTCACCATCATCACCAGGTTTCATGATAAAGGAAGGGAAAAAAATCATGTTGACAGTTTAAAACAGTCGGATCACAAACAGTTTGATTAGCGTCTAATGAGAACTGCCACGAACTGATAAGCAGTTCATTATTATGCATGAAGGAAAAGCCATACAGGCGAGTGCATCTTTGTACTTATTTCTTATTTGTTGTTCTTGTTCGCTTCTATCTCCAAACAAAAAGAAAGCTAATAATATTTAGCTAGAATGTTAGCCAGCTCTACCCATTAATTTTCCTCGTACGCCTAAATCACCCACCCCCCTTTCCATAGCTATTTTAATTAGAGATCAGCAAACAACTTAAAGGAGGGGGTGGGGGAACCCCAGTGATAATTTGAAGGAAAGGAGACCAAAATTGGGTTCAGATTGGTGTAATTTTCTGGAGATGATAGCAATCTCACTTGACCCGTCTAAGCCTTTGATGATTGGAACCAAGAGAGGCTTTCCATAAGTTGAAGAGCAAATAGCTTCAGCAAGATATTTATCATTTCGCTCTCGGTTATGGTTACAAGATACCAGGCTGAGGGTTGTATGAAGGGGAATCTAGACATAAAAAAACAAAAAAAAAACACCCCAGCAATTCTTTTCCTCACTGGAATAAGCTATGCATGTTAAATCATGCCACTCCAGAAGATTTGGAGATTTACTGTGGCCCTACAAATCTAAGGCTGACTTCTGCTAGTGGAAAACCTTTCTATGGGTCATACATCTAGGAGTCAAAGATTTTCTAGATGAAATTCTCTCCGTCGCAAATCTTTTTCCTCATTGAAAGCGAGTTCGTAGCTTTCTCTACTCTAACAGGCTCCTTTTCGAAACGCAGGGGTGGTTAGTTATTAATATTCTTGCTGCTATGATGACGATTGTGTTGGAAGAAATATCCAGCTGGTTCAGTTCCAAGTGGAGAGAAAGACATTGGAAACATGGAGGCTGATTGGAAAGATAGTTTATTGGTGAACAAGATCGCATGGGTTTGAAGTCCTGGGCAGCTGACCACATGGAGTGGAGAGTGATGGTCATTTATACCCTCTTTTGGGCATTGAACTTGAGCTTCCTGTTCCTGTGGCAAGGGTGTTTATTCTATTGGTTGCTGTCGGACTCCCATGGTGCTATGCAGGGGTCATAGCTGATTTTGTAGATTATCTGAGTCAAGCTTGGTTGAAGCTTGGGCTGATGCAATGAAGGGGCTTTGTTGTGCAGTTTCTATTGTGGCTGAATGGCTTTGTCCTGAAGAATAATCCCATAATTGGGAGCTGAAGGTCTTTTGTTTTGTAGATAGGCTGGCCCAGTCTTTCCTAATGAGTGGTGGGTGCAAAACTGTTAGTTTTGGAAGCCATTTTTCTTCAAACCTTCTACAATTGTGATGTTAGAACTTTATTCAGCGTAGAATTCCATTGTGAGAGCCAATTTATATTTTAGGGTGGAACAGGCATACTAGACAAGTTTGCAATTTATGTGAAAAGAACACCCAAAAGTGTTTATCCATCCTGCTGCATTTATATCAAGGGACATTAGTTTGGAACATTTTGCTCAAAAGAAATACGAAAGTGACCCATCGTTCTAATATCTTTTCTGGCTTTGCCCTTCCAAGTGCTTCATCCAGAGGTAGGCGTCACATAATGTAACACCCTGTTCGCCCAGCACCAAAAATGTGAGCATGCATGCGACTTCAAAAACACAGTGACTATATAGGACAGGATAGTGCTAGGGTGGGTGGGTAGGCCCAGCCGCTGGTCGGAACTACTGGTTCGCCAGAACTGGTCTGAACTGGCAGCAGCCTACCTCTTGCTTTATCCTACAGATTTTTCAAGAAAATTGTGATAAGCTTTTCGGACAAGTACTTCTCTTTAATAATCTGTTCAGATGAAGTCTCCAATGCAGTGGTGAAATGTAAAATTTGTTACTACCAGTTCTGTGGGCGTTGCTTGGTGGGGGGATTAATATGACTGAGTGGGCATGGCCAACTTTTTTTTTTAAACTTTTAAAACCATTTTTTCTACAACCTCTTCGGCTGAAGAGGTTGTAAAAAAATGTTTTTAAAGCCTCTGACGATCCCAGCTGACTTGCCTGATCGGCAGAGGCTTTCTTTTTTTTTTTTTAAGCCTCTGACAATCCCAGCTGACTTGCCTGATTGGCAGAGGCTTTTTTTCCTTTTAAAAACATTTTTTTATAACCTCTTCGGTCGAAGAGGTTGTAGAAAAAATGCTTTTAAAAGCCTCTGATGATCCCAGCTGAGCCGCGCGATCATCAGAGGCTTTTTTTTTCACTTTTAAAAGCATTTTTTTGGCCAAAGAGGTTGTAGAAAAAATGCTTTTAAAAATAACAAAAAAGCCTCTGATGATTGCGCGGCTCAGCTGGGCAATGGGGGGGACAGGGATTTTTGCTACCGATTCTCTGAACCACCCACCTCCATCGATACTGGATCAGGCAATCTGGTCTGAACCGGGAGCATTTCACCCCTGCTCCAATGTCCATAGTATTTTTTTCCCCCTCACGTGCATTTTTTTCACTAGGAGGCATGGCGAATGAGCCAGTCTACCCCATATACTTATAGAACGATTGTCTTAATTAATTCCATTTAGTTGAAAAATTAACCTGTTATCTTCTTTTAGAAGTTCAGAAGAGAACTTTGACTAAAAACTTGAGGTAGAACATGTTAATCTTGCATTTCTTTAATGATAAATTGACCCACAGTAGGGCTTCCATATGTGGTCTGAAAATTTTCCAGGAACTACTGAGTAGCAATAAATAGATAGAGAAATATTTAGTTCTTTGCTGATCTCTAGTATTTATCTCGATTTTTGCTGCCCATATCTGGTCTATCCAAGAAGTGTGTGTAAATCAGTGGTGGGTTTCAAAAATTTTTACTACCGGTTCTGTGGGCATGGCTTGGTGGGCATGGCTTGGTGGGCATGGCAGGGGAAGGATACTGCAAAATCCCCATTTCCTCCCGATCAGCTGGGATTTGGGAGGCAGAGAATAGATGGGGGCGGGGCCAGTCAGAATTTTTACTACCGGTTCTCCGAACTACTCAAAATTTCCGCTACCGGTTCTCCAGAATTGATCAGAACCTGCTGAAACCCACCGCTGGTGTAAATGTCTTGGTTTTCAAGCAGTCTCTAGCTCCACTGAATTTCTTTTCTTCTGTTCACTTCCAATAAAAAAAAATATAATGCAATAACTCCTCTCTGGAACTTTTTCTGGTGGGGAATTGGTGACAGCCCGGAGACTGCAAACTGTTAGGAAGATGGAGTAGTGGAAAACAACACTATCATTAGTAAGTGGTCTCCATCATCTCTACCAATAAATCTTATAAACCTTACCACGTTCTCTGACGATGTGGTACAAAATTAGCACTGATGATGTTACCTAGCTGGGTAATGAAACGCCCGTGAGAAAACCACCAAGTTTGGAGAGTAGCAAGAATTTCTTTCTTTCACAGGAGAAGGACACTTTTGAGAAACATTTCAACACTTCATTGATTAGTTCCCTATTGCAAAACACTTTCCAAGCAGGGGTGAAATGCTCCTGGATCGCACCAGATTGCCTGATCCGGTAGCGATTTTTCCTCATGGTTCATTATTCCCTGGTTTTAACCAGGAAGTAATGTTTTTTTTACCTTCTGCACATGTGCAGGTAAGGAAGGTAAGTAGATTTCACCCGTTTCCAAGGTATTTTCTGCACATCGCACTGATAGTCACATGGTCTTTTCCAAGCTGTAGTTCCAATTTAGCTAGAGAGTGACAGGTTGGGAGAAACGGTGCTGAAATTCCAAAAACGAGATGAAGCTTGATCCCTCATCCTCTTATCAACTGACAGGGCTATCAAAAGTTGGCCATTTCACTCCGCTACATCTTTTACATCTCCCCGACTTTAAATAACCGTTTTCACTTCCAACTCTAAAATGATGCCTCTCAGTCCTGGCAGAAAAAGGTGACAATGGCTTAACTCCAGAAATTGGACTGTCCATCAAAAACCAAATTGAACTTTATCCCTCTTGTTTCTCTGCTCTGGTCCTGCAAGTGCATCTCCTTCCGTGGCTGAAGCCACAAGCTTCTCATACCATCTGGTATCATTTCCATGTTTTATTTCAGCCATTCTGGCTTCTCTACACCATAAGGTACAAGATATAATTAATACAGTTAATTAATTAATACAATTAATACAGTACAATTTACAACTAATACGGTTAATTAATTAATACAATTAATACAGTACAATTTACAACTAATACGGTTAATTAATTAATACAATTAATACAGTACAATTTATAATTAATACACTTAATTAATTAATACAATTAATACATTACAATTTATAATTAATACAGTTAATACAGCAGGTACAATTTACATACGCCTGCAGCAAAAATCAAATACAGGTTGAGCCCGTAATTTATGTTGCAAAGTGAAACGTTTGTTAAGTGAGTTTTGCCCCATTTTATGACTTTTCTTGTTCACTGCTATTAAGCGAATCATTGCAAGAGTTCAATTAGTAACATGGTTGTTAAGTGAAACTGGCTTCCCCATTGACGTTGCTTGTCAGAAGGTCACAAAAAATTGTGAACCAGTTGCCAAGCATCTGAATTTTGTTCACATGACTATAGGAACACTGCAACAATCACAAGGGTGAAAAATGGTCATAAGTAACTTTTTCAGTGCCATTGTAACTTTGAGTGGTCACTAAATGGAGTGTTGTAAGTCGAGGACTACTTGTAATTCACTCTGGTTTCTCTGGGTGTAGCTCTATATAGGTCAGGGGTCAGCAACCTTAAACACTCAAAGAGTCATTTGGACCCGTTTCCCACAGAAAAGAAAACACCGGGAGCCACAAAACCCTTTGGACATCTAAAATGAAGATAACACTGCATATATCGTTTTTTACATTTATGCTATGTATAAAAAAAATAGAGTGTGTTGCATTTATGAAATCAATGACCTGCTACAGAAAAAAACACCTTTTTATTTCTGCATGCAACAAAAACATTTTGAACTGAGGAAAAAAAAAATGGGTCGAAAAACTCAATAAACCTGGTGTCGCACTTTGGCGGTTGTGACACATAGTTTGAGTGACAGGGAGCCACAGCAGAGGGGTGAAAAAGCCACATGTGGCTCCAGAGCCGCGGGTTGCAGATCCCTGATATAGGTAGTCCACGACTTACAACCATATGAGCCAAGGTGACGCAGTGGTTAGAGTGCAGTACTGCAGGCTACTTCTGCTGCCTGCCTGCTGCCTGCAATTTGGCAGTTCGAATCTCACCAGGCTCAAGGTTGACTCAGCCTTCCATCCTTCCGAGGTGGGTAAGATGTTGCGGGCAATAGGCTGACTCTGTAAAACTGCTTAGAGAGGGCTGTAAAGCACTGTAAAGTGGTATATAAGTCTAACTGCTATTGCTATTGTTATTTGTTTGAGGACTGAAGTTACAACAGCACCGAAAAAAGTCAGTTACGACCATTTTCCACACTTACAAACAATCAGTTTTTTGATTGCCATGATGTAAAAAAAGAAGTTGAGACTCTAGAAAGAGTACAGGGAAGAGCAACAAAGATGATTAGGGGACTGGACGCTAAAACATATGAAGAACGGTTTATGGGAACTGGGTACGTCTAGTTTAATGAAAAGAAGGACTAGGGGAGACATGATAGCAGTGTTCCAATATTTGGGGGGCTGCCACAAAAAGAGAGGGGTTAACCGATTTTCCAAAATACTTGAAGGTAGGACAAGAAACAACGGACAAAAACTAATGAAGGAGAGAAGCAACCTAGAACTAAGGAGAACTTTCCTGATGGAACAATTAATCAATGGAATGACTTGCCTCCAGAAGTTGTGAGTGCTCCAACACTGGAAGTTTTTAAGAAGATGTTGGATAACCATTTGTCTGAAGTGGTGTAGGGTTTCCTGCCTGGGAAGGGGGTTGGATTAGAAGACCTCCAAGGTCCCTTCCAACTCTGTTTATTCTATTCTATTCTATTCTATTCTATTCTATTCTATTCTATTCTATTCTATTCTATTCTACTCTACTCTACTCTACTCCACTCTACTCTACTCTACTCTACTCTATTCTATTCTATTCTAATATGCTTTAATAAAAAAAAATGAAAGAAAAAGCTGGAGATAAATTCATAAATCTTTCGATTCTTACCCAGATTACATAAATGAGGCTGGACAGCTTTTGTTGAATGCAAGCCCATGCTCAAATGTTGCTCTAGCAAAGCGTTTGTTTGATTTAGGATTTATTTCCTAGGATGCTTCTGTATTCTCTCTCCGTGCTGGCCAAAACTCCTGGCAGTTTCCAAGGACATCAAAGATTGTATCACAAGGACATTAAAATATCACTTCATCGTGGTCCTGCACAAATAGCCGAAGTTTGTGATCTACTTCTCAAGGTCAATTTGACTTTGTTAACTACAACCCAAGGGCCGAAAGACAAATATCCTGATTATAAATGGAGAAAATAACAAAAGTGAGATCAGGGGAAGACAGGCTCATTCCTGGTAATAGCTGAAGTGCCAAGAGGGCTTCTTATTCTTAAATGAGCTGCCAAAATGTCCCTGCAGGTAAGCCTCTGGTGATGTAGCCAATGCAGTGGTCTTCTTTTGAATCCTGCTTAGATACAGCAACAAGTGTACTGGATCACCAGATCAATCATTCATCCTTAACCATAGCATCTTTCCTGACCTTGGGTTTTTCAGATGCTGTAGACCACAACTTCCACAATACCCAACCACTTCTACCAATACTGACAAAGCAAACTAGTAGAATATTGTAGAAACTAGTAGAAGTCTGTCATCTGCACCTCTATAACTGTCTGGTTTGGTTGTGCAACCCAACAAGACAGACACGGACTTCAGACGATAATTAGAACTGCAGAAAAAACAATGGCTACCAACCTGCCTTCCACTGAGGACCTGTATACTGCACGAGTCAAAAAGAGGGCTGTGAAAATATTTACAGACCCCTCACATCCTGGATATAAATTGTTTCAACTCCAACCCTCAAAACGATGCTAGAGAGGACTGCACACCAGAACAACTAGATACAAGAACAGCTTTTTCCCCGAACGCCATCACTCTGCTAAACAAATAATTCCCTCAACACAGTCAAACTTTTCACTAAGTCTTCATTACTATTACTATTAATCTTCTCATTGTTCCTATCACCCATCTCCTCCCACTTATGACTGCATGACTATAATTTTATTGCTTGTATCCTAACAATTTATATTGATTGTTTCTTAGTATGATTTGATTGGTTATTTGTATCCTATGACTATCATTAAGTGTTGTACCTTATGATTCTTGATGAACGTATCGTTTCTTTTATGTACACCAAGAGCATATGCACCAAGATAAATTCCTTGTGTGTCCAATCACACTTGGCCAATAAAAAATTATCCTATCCTATCCTATCCTATCCTATCCTATCCTATCCTATCCTATCCTATCCTATCCTATCCTATCCTATCCTATCCTATCCTATTCTATTCTATTCTATCCAGTAGTGGCCAAAATTGTGGAAATCTTTTGGGGAAAAGGTATCTTTGAGGTTAGATAGCTAATAACACCACTTTTTTTCTTTTTTTTTGAGTTTCAAGATAATTATATTCCAGTGCTAGAATGGCCTGGGAATAGCCCAGACCTTCACCCAATTGAAAATCTATGGAGCTGACTAAAGAAACTTGGTAGTCAGAAGCGACTCAGCAATAAACCCCAGTTAATAGAAGCAATAATTCAATCTTGGTTTCACATGATAACAGCCGCTGAACTAAAAGACTTGGTTCACTCCATGGGAAGACGTTGTAAGGCTGTAATTAATTCTAAAGGTTACCCAACTAAGTATTAACTGACATGATGATCATTTTTGCATATCTCGTTTTTTCTACGTGTTTCACTTTCCTTCTTTATACTGTAACTGCTATTCTAATAGAAAATCCTTCATAAAAGTTATTGCATTACATTCTTGATTAAATGATCTTTCCATTGACATATAATTTTATGCTACTACTCCAAAAAAAAAAAAAAATGGTGCTATTAGCTAGTTTTAGAAAATACAGTTTTCCCAAAGGTTTCCACAATTTTGGCCACTACTGTAGGATGGGATCTGTAGGTCACTTTCTACTCTGACTGCAAATCTTGGCTTTGGGTGTGTTGTGGTCCACCAGCAGCCTGCGGAGCTGGCAGCAGAGTCGGACAGTGAGGAGACTGAGGAAGAATATGGGCCAGTCCTGGAGGCTGGGGAAGGCCTGGATGAGGGCTCTGCGTTGGAGGCAGAGATGGGGCCACGGCAGGGGTGAGTTCTACTTACCTTTACTACCGGTTGACAGCGAGGCCGTACACGCGCACTTGCTTCATTCGCATGTGCACGCACTTTTCTGTGCATTCACAGAAGTGTTTTGATGACGTTGGGGTCTGTGGGCAGAGCCTCCCGCCGGTTTTACTACCGGTTCTATAGAACCGGTGCAAACCGGGGGCAACCCACCACTGGGCCAGGGCCATTGGGGAGTGATGTGCGGACTTCGGAGCCTCCAGAGGCTGACAGTAGAGAGGCAGAGGAACAGGAGGAGCCTGTTCCTAGTGCACGTATGAGAAGAGCTGCCAGAAGGCAGGAGCATCTAAAGCAAAGAGGACGACTTGGGAGTAGGCCCAAGAGATGATTGGCCCCGCCCATAAGGCTCTTTATTGGAAAACAACATTGATAGACTTGTTCATGTCTTGCTGCACTTCTCTCTTGTCGGCGTCTTCTGCTTCTGAACTTTTGCTAAGAGAAGCCTTTGGCAGTTTGCCTAATTATACCAAGGTTGGTGATTAGACTGAAGAATTTGTGTTATGAAGAGTTTGTTTTGATTTAGTTTGGACTACGCTGAGAATGAGTTAATTCTCAGCTGTTCTAATAAAGTCTGTTTGTTTTGGAACTGTTTGCGTCGACTACTACCTACTTGGGCCTGGGTCACAATAGGGTGAACCGCACCACACCTCCAATTTTAATTCAACTCAAGACACCCTGTTATTAAGCTGGTTATTAAGACCAGCTGCCTGCAATTACTGCAGGGTTCAAATCTCGCCAAGGCTCAAGGTTGACTCAGCCTTCCATCCTTTCTAAGGTAGGTAAATTGAGGACCCAGTTGTGGGGGCAATAAGCTGACTTTGTATACAAAAGGATGAAGGCTATTGCTTAGCACATTGTAAGCCGCCCTGAGTCTTCGGAGAAGGGCGGCATATAAATCAAATTAAAATAAAATAAAAATAAATAAACCACTGTCACCCTTTCCAGGAAAACCTTCTGAGGATGGTCTTTGAGAATTAGGATAGAAAAACAAATATGACATTTTTATCCTTTGCTCTTGAATTCCTCTCCAAAGCAACAGAAGGCCAGAAGAACAAACAGAGTGAAAGCTGCAACGAAAACCTTCATTTACGGGGATTAAAATGCCAATATCTCATTCTTGTATGCAGCCTGTACTCTAAAGAACAAGGACCTGGTGGCTCAGCAGACTGATAGCATTGTGATTAACACCAGCTGTCTGCAATTACTGTAAGTTCGAATCTCACCAGGCTCAAGGTTGACTCAGCCTTCCATCCTTTCTAAGGTAGGTAAATTGAGGACCCAGTTTGTGGGGGCAATAAGCTGACTTTGTATAAATATACAAAAGGATGAAGGCTATTGCTTAATGCATTGTAAGCCGCCCTGAGTCTCCGGAGAAGGGCGGCATATAAATCAATTTTTTTTAAAAAAAAAAAGGTGTCCTATTTTAATAATCCTCTTAATTTCAAGGAATGCAGACAATTCGTCCTTTCTCCACCCACCCTGACTCTTCTTTTTAACAAAATACACCTTTCTCTCTTCCTGAAATGCCTCGAAAGCCTCTTGACATTCACCACTAATCAATCTCCAGCCTTGGAGTAACGAAACAGTGATTTTCAAAAAGATATGTTAATTTAAATTTGTTTGTTTTTGAAGAGCAACAACCTGACCGATTATCCATTGTGAACCAGGAAATAATACAGGTTGTTCTCGACTTACAACAGTTTGTAACAGTGACCGTTCAAAGTTACAAAGGCATTGAAAAATGGGACTGATGACCATTTTTCACAGTTATGACCTTCATAGCCTCTTCATGATCATGTGATCAAAACTGAGATGCTTGGCAGTTGGTTCATATTTATGACCGTTGCTGTGTCCCAAGGCCACGTCATCCCCTTTTGTGACTTCCTGACAAGCAAAATCAATGGGGAAGCCAGATTCACTTAACAACTGTGTTACTAACTTATCAACTGCAGTGATTCCCTTAACAGGTGAGGCAAGGCAGGTCATAAAATGAGGCAAAATTCACTTAACTACTATCTCCCTTTATAACAGAAATTTTGGGCTCAATCGTGGTCATAAATTAAGGACTACCTGTACATTCAATTCCCCAAGTACAAAAGTGAAAGGCAGCCTATGCCAACAGGATTTCAGAAACTAAAGATATTCCTCTAGTTGCAACCATTTGTTCGAAGTTACAACAGTGCTAAAAAAATTAATGTACCCTCGGCTCTTGCACTTATGACCGTCCCTGCAGTCAAGTGATCAAAATTTGGGGTTAGTGTTTGAATTGCAAATTCTTGCAAAGACCCTTGTTGTAAAGTCTTACACTTACACAAGAAAAACCAAAAGTACACATATAGACTGGGTGAAACCAGGCTTTAATAGCAGTAACTGTGAGAGGGATCTTGGAGTCTTAGTGGACAACCAGCTAAATATGAGCCAATAGTATGTGGTGGCAGCCAAAAAAGCCAATGCAATCCTAAACTGCATTAACAGAGGGACACAATCAAAATCAAGTGAGGTACTAATACCACTCTATAAAGTCTTAGTAAGACCACACCTAGAGTACTGCATCCAGTTTTGGTCACCACACTATAAAAAAAGATGTTGAGACTCTAGAAAGAGTGCAGAGAAGAGCAATCAGGATGATGAGGGGACTGGAGGCTAAAACATACGATGAACGGTTGCAGGAACTGGGCATGGCTAGTCTAGTGAAGAGAAGGACCAGGGGAGACATGATAGCAGTCTTCCAATATTTGAGGGGCTGCCACAGAGAGGAGGGGGTCAAGCTATTTTCCAAAGCACCTGAAGGCCAGACAAGGAATAATGGATGGAAACTGACCAAGGAGAGATTCAACCTGGGAATAAGGAGAAATTTTCTGACAGTGAGAACAATCAACCGATGGAATCTTGTCTTCAGAAGTTGTGGGAGCTTCATCACTGGAAGCTTTCAAGAAGAGACTGGACTGCCATCTGTCAGAAATGGTGTAGGGTCTCCTGCTTGGGTGGGGGGTTGGACTAGATGACCTACAGGGTCCTTTCCAACTCTGTTAATCTGTTAAGACTCTGAAGAAAACAAGAATCCAATTTGCAGCTGTATTTCAGTACACAGATAGCAGGCAGGCGTTGCAAACAATCATATTAAAAAAACAAGGAGAAAATAAGCATTTCAGCTTCATTCTTATTACATCCATCTACTATAAATATTGCTTAAGCATTTGGTCAAGCCACTGTGAAACTCACTTCTGCTTGCTTAGTTCTAAAAAAAGCCCTGTTCTCAGCAACGTTGTGATGATCTTTGGTATGCTATGGTAACACTATTAAAATTGAAAATAACCACCGGTATTTTAGAAAAAAGAAGCTGCGGGTTGCAGTTTTAATTAGGTCTATCTTATTCTAAAAGCGTCTCTAAAACTCTTCCTTAAAATGAGTGAAGAGTCACTGCAGAATATACAGCATAATTAGTTCAGCTTTGTAGGGGAAACTTTGTAAAGGGAAAAAATAAAAATAAAAGTGTGATTAAGTGCCTGAATATCTTTTTAATTTGAATAGTCACACATTTTCAGCTAAGTCATTTCTGCTGATTTCCCTCTTTAAGTATGGAAATATTATCTTCGTATGATTTTGGCCAATCGGTTAACTACAAGAGCATCAGTGTTCTGTCCCCGTCGCACGTACACACACACACAAACAGACAGCCAGGAGTTAATGAATCAAACAGTCAGGAATTCCTTTAAGATAACAATCTTGGCAGCGACCCATGAACTGCCTGCCAAGAGATTTTACTCACTAAGGGAGGTTTTTTCTCCTCAGTCCGATATACCAAATTAATTCCTCAAAGCAAAGAATTGTCAAAGTCCAGTCCGAAGAAATCCAAAAAGAGATTCTAACAGGGTTCTAGAAATACGATATGACTTCCGAGCTTTTCAATTTGTCCGTCACAAGGCCTGAATATCCGACACACCCCCTTTTATCCCTTGTGGGGTGTGGTCCAGTGACTTAGCTCAATCTCTGGCCCGCCCACGCCTCTTTCTCTGCTGTGCGCGCTTATCCTTCCGATGCTGTCTGGGATCCAGCCAAAACTCATCCCCCTCACTCTCTATCTGCGGCTGCTCCGAAGTGCCTTGCTCCTGGCATATCTCTCGGCCTTCAGAGGAAACCTGAGGCATTGCCAGAGAGGAGGGTCCTGGAGAGGGAGGCCTTGCCAAATCCTCTCCTTCACCTTCTGAGTCCTCTCCCTCTGTTAAGACAGGCTCAGGGGTCGGAGTCACAACAATCAGTGAAACATTTGGAAATGGTTAAGACCAGTAGTGGGTTTCAATTTAGTTTGCTACCGGTTCGCTTGTGCACGGAATGCTTCTGCGCATGCGCAGAAGCTCCAGCGGGTGGGCAGAGCCTCCTGCCGCCGCTACCAGTTCGCCTGAACTGGAGTGAACCAGTATCAACCCACCACTGATTAAGACCTCCTTGAGATTTCAGAGAATTTCTAATGTATGGTGCATTTTTAATGTTCATTGAAAGAAATATATAACAGTCCAAAGGGAGATGAAGTATAGAATGAAACCAGTTACACAAAGAAAGATGGGAGGAAATTTAACAAAATTTTGAAAATTTCAAACGATGAATTCTGTCATTCATTATTCCTAAATTTAAAATTATTTTTTAAAGAAACACTGATGATTATTTATTATATATTACCAAATCAGGCGGCGGTATTTCTTCCTTTGCAGGAACTCCCCAGTACACCCTCTCCAGACTGCATGCTTTATCCTGGGAAAGCCAAATTATAGACCTAAGAGATAAGGGAGAGATCATTTCAAGGCTGAGCTGCAAATATTCTTCTCTATTGATAGGGGAAAGATCTATGAAGACCCAGTTTGGTCCAATGGTAAGGCACTGGACTAGAAAGCAGGAAACTATAAGTTCAAATCCTGCATTACCCATGAAAGTCAGCTGGGTGGATCTTGGGTCAATCACCAGGAGATGGTGAATTCTAGTCCTGCCGTAAGCATGAAAGCCAAAGTGGATGCCTTTGGACCAATCATCAGGAGACTGTGAGTTCTAGCACTACCTTAGCCATGAAAGCCAGTTGGGTGACTTAGGGCCAGTCACTCACCCTCAACCCAGTCCACCCCACAGGATTGTTGTTGTGAGGAAAATAGGCGGAGGAAGGTTTGGAGGAAATGTTCCCCACCTTGAGTTATTTGTAAAATAATAATGGTGGGATACAAATAGACAAATAAATGGTTATAATCACAGTAAGAAAGTAAGAGAATTCGTTACCCACACAATGACTCTATATTATGAAGATAGAATAACAACAGTAATAATTTGACAAGTGTGTATTTGTTTTAAGATTTGTTTGTTTGTTTCATGGGATACTCTCACAAATACATTTTTTTCATGTGTGTATGTGTGTGTGTGTATCTCGAAACCAGTTCTTGCTAATAATTGCTCTTTTCTCATTTAGGAAGTTAGCAGTCATTCCCATTAGTGTCTTTAATTTAAAATGTGTCAACATGCTGGAACCCACTGGGGTTTTTGCAATTTATTTTTAATGTATAAATTGTCATCAAGAATTAAGCGTACCATGATATTCAGTCTGCTATCATGGGAGATAGGGAGCTAAATAATATATTACAGCCAATCCTCAAGAAAGCATTAATCCTGCTCATAACACTTTTAGGAAAATAAAATGAAATTATATTTCATCAGAAGTGACAATCTGAATAAGAATCAGGGGTGAAAACTAGCAGCTTTCGGAGAACTCGGCGTACAAACCACCACAAACAGGGGAAAAAAATCTATCATTGCATTAAAAGATTTTGAGTGTCTCATCAATTCTACTGTCAAGGTAGATTTATTGTTCCAAACTAAATTCACCACCTCTAAACAGAAGACAGAAGTTCCTTGTGAATTTTCCCCTTCTAAATGAGAACTGATTTCAAAAGAAGACGAGTTTTCTTCGCTGACATTTCAACAACTAACATGAGTCCACATCAAAGCTAGCCTATTGCTCATGATGCCACACGCACACCATCCATCAACTATTGTGTTTTTACAGTATCTAAAAGTAGAGGTTTTGTGAGTCTCTGCAATTTAAATCTGATGAACGGCAAACAATACAACAATAAATACTCAGCACTTCTTTCTAGAGCTTGGAATAGGGGGCTGTGTATACCTTCCTTTCAGAGGTGGGTTTCAGCAGGTTCTGACCAGTTCTGGAGAACCGGTAGCGGAAATTTTGAGTAGTTCGGAGAACCGGTAGTAAAAATTCTGACTAGCCCCGCCCCCATCTATTCTCTGTTTCCTGAGTCCCAGCTGATTGGGAGGAAATGGGGATTTTACAGTAACCTTCCCATGCCACACCCACCAAGCCATGCCCACCAAGTTACACCCACAGAACCAGTAGTAAAAATTTTTGAAACCCACCATTCCTTCCTTCCTTCCTCCTCTTTTCTTCCTTTTTCATCTTCCTTCTATTTTTCTTCCTTTTTTCCCCATTTTCCTCCCTCCTTCCCTTTCTTTCTTCCAGGGGTGAAATCCAGCAGGTTCTGACAGGTTCTGGAGAACTGGTAGCAGAAATTTTGAGCAGTTCGGAGAACTGGCAAATACCACCTCTGGCTGGCCCCAGAATGGGATGGGAATGGAGATTTTGCAATATCCTTCCCATGGAGTGGGGTGGGAATGGAGATTTTGCAGTATCCATCCCCTGCCATGCCCACCAAGCCACGCCTACCAAGTCACACCACGCCCATCAAGACACGCCCACAGTACCAGTAGTAAAAAAAAATGGATTTCACCACTGCTTTCTTCCCTTTTTCATCTTCCATCTTCCTTCCGGCTTTCCTCCCATCTTCCTTCCTTCCCTCTTTCCCTGCCTTCCACTTTCTTTTTCTTCCTCTTCCCCTTTTGTTTGAATTTGTCTTTTACTCTATATAAAATCTCAATAAATACAATTTTTTAAAAAACCCTTTTGTTTTGTTTTCTTACGTCTCTTTCTTCTTCTTCTTTTTTTCTGCCACACTTAGAGGCTCCTGGCTGGCATTTTTTTCACTCTTATTTATCTGTCTCGGTGGAACTGCCTCAGTATGAAACAAATTTATTTTCTCATGCATTGTATTGTGACTATTTGCTGTTGGGTACCTGTGACTGAACCCAGGAATGGGGCTGAATGCTTTCCAAGGCAGCCATTTTGAGATCTGAGCATTTATGTTATGGTTATCCAATGGAATCCTGTAGGTTTTAAATTTAATCAGCTGTTGTTCATAAGTGCCCAAGGAGCTAACCTATGATTGATTATTTGGACAAAAAACAAAGGCTTGCTTGACAATGTCTGGGGAGGGGGACTATAGGCAGGGGTGGGCTTCAAAAAATTTAGCAAGGGGTTCTCTGCCTGGTTGCTGGATGGCGTGGCCATGGTGGGTGTGGCCTAGTTGGCCTCCTGCACCGTTCCTGCATCAGGGGTGCGTTTTTGCCCTCCCTGGGCTCCGGAGGCTTTCCTCAAGCTTTTGGGAGAATGAAAACTGGCTCCCTATTGGTCTCTGGACACAATTCAAGGTGTTGGTTATTACCTTTAAAGCTCTACATGGCTTAGGGCCAGACTATCTTTGAGACCGCCTTCTACCGCATAGCTCCCAATGACCGGTAAGATCCCACAGAGTTGGTCTCCTCCGGGTCCCGTCAGCTAAACAATGTCGGCTGGCGGACCCGCGGCTCTCTGGAACCAATTACCTCCTGAGGTCTCGACCGCCCCCACCCTATTGGCCTTTCGAAAAGTGGTGAAGACCTGGCTTTTCCGGCAGGCCCGGAGCCGTTGATCTCGCTGCTGCCATCTTGCGAGAACCGGCCATGAATGGAGTGTATGGGTTTTTAACGTTTTTTTTTTAAACAACTTTTATGGTATATTGTTCGCATTATTTTTTGTTATAAGCCGCCCAGAGTCCCCAGGGAGTTGGGCGCCATAGAAATGTGACAAACAAACAAACAAACAAACAAACAAACAAATATAAATAAATGAACCCCCAGCAGCCCACCACTGAATATAGATATCCAAAATAGTTGGAAGATATCTTTCATGAGGTACCAAGTTTCACACTGCATCTTTTCTATTTCTTGACAATCCAACAAGGTCTCAGTTCAGTCAAATCCATTCTAGAAATCTAAATAAATACATTTTCCTTCTCCTTGACCTTCATTTTGGCAGAAGATGTTCCCCAGTAATAAATGAGAGTCCCTTTTGTGTTTCTTTCTCAGTCCACAGACAATTGATGGATGAGATGGTATGATATGGTCCAATCGATTTATCAGGTTAGTCCTATTTTTAGCCATGGTCTAATAAAATGGATGGACAAAGATTTTGACGTCACCTATAAGATCAACTTCCTGTAAGCTTGGCACCTGCCTGTAGCTGATATGAACAGGAGATCTTAAGCTACATCGTTCAAGAGGATGCTTTTATGATGGAAAAGAGGTAGTTATTTATATCCCTGCTTTCCTACTTAAATCGGAGTCCAGATTTAAGCATAGACCAAGGCGCTGAATTTGCAACCATATGGTTGATCAAGTCCACCATAATTGAATTCATTTAGCTGCATTTATTAGCTGACAATATAATTTCAAGCAGCGTTTGTAAATTTATCTTTCTATGCAATTACCCAGTTGTTCATGGTGGTGCAGCGGTTAAAATGCAGGCTAACTCTACTGACTGTCAGCAGTTCGATCCTGACCGGTTCAAGGTTGACTCAACCTTCCATTGTTCCGAGGTCGGTAAAGGGGGAACCCAGATTGTTGTGGGCAATATGTCGACTCTGTAAACCACTCAGAGAGGACTACAAAGCACTGTGGAGCAGTATATAAGTCTAAGTGTTATTGCCATTGTTCAAGTCTATAATTCTCCTCAACTTATGACTGCAGTTGGGACTGGGTTTCCAGTTGTAGGTTGCTATGGTTGTAAGTCAAGGAACCTGGCCCTATTTTATGACTTTTTTTTTTTTGCGGTGGCCAGAAATTGGAAAATCATGAAATTGGAAATTTGATCATGAATGGTGATCAAATGATCATGGGGCATTGCAACCAGTCATAAAGGCAACTTGGCAGCCAGGTGAGTGAAATCCAGTCTCATGACTACTGGCAGAGGGGGAGGTTCATGACATTTTATAATGGTCAGAAGTGCTTTACAGATCATAAGGAGCCTGGGTGGCGTAGGAGGCTAATGCCTCCAACTAAGGCAGCATTTAACATCCAGCTGCCTGCAATTACTGCGAGTTCAAATCTCACCAGGCTCAAGGTCGTCTCAGCCTTCCATCCTTTCTAAGGTGGGTAAAATGAGGACCCGGTTTGTGGGGGCAATAAGCTGACTTTGTATAAAACATACAAAAGTATGAAGGCTATTGCTTAATGCATTGTAAGCCGTCCAGTGGTGAAATCTAAAATTTGTTACTACCGGTTCTGTGGGCGTGATTTCAGTTTTGATTTATTTTGATTTCCTTTGGAATTTGGAGCTGTTCTAAAAATCTCTCTAATGATTCCCCGGTGGGAAAAAAAATGGCTATTCTCCTGTCAATCACTTTTTGACACCATTCCAGCTGAAAAATAGGAGAAGATAAGCTTAATAATTTGGTAAGAAGCGTAATTAGTAAAACCTCTTGGGATTGTTCCATCTCTGCCTATTACTTTATATATTCATTCCTTGGCCTTCTTCAGAAATATCAATTCAGATCTGATTTTTCCCCCTTCCCAGATAATGAAGCTATTACAAAGGAAACGAAAATTTCTTGTTCAATTTTTTTTAAAAAAAAAAAATAAAAAAAGAAGAAAAAATAAATAAATCCCAGGATATTATTTGAAGTCTGGAGACTCAACTGGCAGCCTGGGAGCCAAATTTTCCCCAGAAAGCAATTTTATTTGTCCCTTGGATGCCTTTACTGAATTTCTTTCTTTTTTTTTTAAGTAACAATGAAGTTGGTACTTTCAATTTAGCTAGGCTAGGAGACATAAAGTGAAGAATGGTGTTTTCTTTGCAAAAGATAATTGGTGAAACAATCCAGATAAAAAAAAGAAAAGAGATAATGTGCCAACCTGGCAATTACAGTATGTTTAAAGAAACTAATAAATATGAATATAATAATTATATGCTATCACTTGTAAAGTTGTCAGCGTCTAGCAGCAAAGAAATTACACAAAACAGGAATACATTGGATCTGAATTTATTTTTTATTAATGGTGTCCATTGTAGCAACCACATTGTTGCTTTAATTTTTAAATTACTGATTCTTCTGCACACTAATTCTGCTTTTGAGTTGCCCAACTATTTCCAGAGGACGAATCCTCGTGATTTTTGTCTCTTCGCTAGCCTATCCTCTAGGACTTCTGCATCAGTATGTTCATTTCATTGTCCCAAAGGTGTTTTTTCAAGAGGCACTTGGACTTCCTTGTTTTTTCTTTTGAAGACGTTTCGCTTCTCATCCAAGAAGCTTCTTCAGCTCTGACTGGATGGTGGGAAATGGAAGGATTTATACTCCTTGTGGACAGCTGGTTATTTGCATCCTTTTAGAGGGTTGTTGAAGCACTTGGAGGTCTACAGACATTTAGCTATACAGTTTGGGATGGACACCTTTTGAATGGTGTGGGTGTAGGAATGGATTCCCAGAGAAAAATGGTAGACCACAGGAACCAGGAGTATTACTCAGGTGACTCTGAGGACACAGATAAACCTCCAAGTGCTTCAACGACTCTCTAAAAGGATGCAAATGACCAACTGTCTGCAAGGAATATAAACCCTTCCATTCCCCACTATCCTGCCAGAGCTGAAGAAGCTTCTTGGATGAGAAGTGAAATGTCTTCAAAAGAAAAAAAACAAGTAAGTCCAGTTTTCTCCTAAAAAAGCACCTTTGGGACAACCATGAACTGGATGACTGAGAATCTCCACAGACTTAGAGCTATACAATTCGGGATGAACACCCTTGGAATGGTGTGGGAGTAGGGATGGATTTCCAGAGGGAAAAATTGCAGACTACAGGAACCAGGAGCACAACTCAGGTGACCCTCAGAACACAGATAAACCTCCAAGTGCTTCAACGACCCTCTAAAAAGGATGCAAATGACCAGCTGTCTGCAAGGAATATAAATCCTTCCCTTCCCCACTATGCTGTCAGAGCTGAAGAAGCTTCTTGGAGGAGAAACAATACATCTTCAAAAGAAAAAACAAGAAAGTTTTGTTTTTGAGGAGCACCCGGAGGCTCCAACTGGTGCAGAATGCGGCCGCGCGGGGGATTATGGGATCGAGGGGTTGCTCCCATGTGACGCCTCTCCTGCGTGAGCTGCATTGGCTTCCAGTGGTCTTCCGGGTGCGCTTCAAGGTGTTGGTCACCACCTTTAAAGCACTCCATGGCATGGGACCTGGGTATTTGCGGGACCACCTTCTGCCGCCGATAGCCTCCCACCGACCAGTACGCTCCCACAGAGAAGGACTCCTCAGGGTGCTGTCAGCCAGGCAATGTCGGCTGGCGACCCCCAGGGGGAGGGCCTTCTCTGTGGCAGCTCCTGCCCTCTGGAACGATTTGCCCCCAGAGATACGAAGGATATTGGATCTCCGGGTTTTTCGCCGTGCCCTAAAAACTTTTCTTTTCCATCAAGCAGGGCTGGCGTGAACCCCCCCCTTTTTTTAGTCTTTTTAGCTTTTTAAATTGTCAAATAGGTTTTAGTTTTCACTGTTTTAAATTTTTGGGCCACAGTCATTTAATTCTTTTAATAATTTTAAATTTTGTATTGATATGTGTTTTAGTTCTGGCTGTGCACCCCCCTGAGTCGACTAGGAGAAGGGCGGGATATAAATTGAATAAATAATAATAATAATAAGTCCAGTTGCCTTCTGAAAACAGCTCCTTTGGGACAACCATGACCTGGATGACTGAGAATCTCTACAGACTTTCAACTCATTGGCTTAGCTCTTTTGCAAACAGCCTCTCAAAAGTCCCTTATTTCTGTTTGTCTTCCTACTTGGATGATCACCTCCCAGGTGTCACTCTCCCTTCTGAGAATTTTCAACATTGCCCAGAGTGGTATATATTTTCCCCAAAGAAGGAAAACATACGTCTCTTCTTACCAGGGAATCACAAAAGCAGTCTGGGATTCTTCTTGTATCGCACTGCATAGCCGACATATCCATAAAAAGATGCATCTTTCCTTCTAAGCAATGATAATAATAATGTGCGATGAGCCATAATGATAATAACAACCTGAAAAAGTAGCAACAAGGGTGCATTGGGAGATTTGCGAGAAATATCACTTGCCCTCAAGCAAGAATCGGCGGCGCCATAAAATAGAGAAAGTCATGAGAAAATGAAGAAGCTAAATTGCTCTGGGACTTTAGAATTCCAACAGATAAGCAACTGCTACATAACACCCTAGACCTTTTATGGATTTGGGGTTTTAAATTTGGGTAGCCAATGATTTAATTCTTTTAATTATCTTAACTTTTGCATTTGTATGTTTTTTAATTTTGGCTGTTCACCGCCCTGAGTCCCTTCTGGGAGAAGGGCGGTATACAAATTAAATTAATAAATAATAAATAAATAAATAAATATACGCATAGAATCAGGGGTGAAATGCTCCCAGTTCGGACCGGATCACCTGATCCGGTAGTGATGGAGGCGGGTGGTTTGGAGAACCGGTAGCAAAAATCCCTGCCCCCCCTCCCCATGCCCAGCTGAGCCGCACAATCATCAGAGGCTTTTTTTTTTTTTTTTACTTTTAAAAGCATTTTTTCTACAACCTCTTTGGCCGAAAAAATGCTTTTAAAAGTAAAAAAAAAGTCTCTCATGATCATGTGGCTCAGTTGGGATCGTCAAAGGCTTTTAAAAGAAAAAAAGCCTCTGCTGATCAGGCAACTCAGCTTGGATCATCAGAGGCATTTTTTAAAAAAAGCCTCTGCTGATCAGGCAACTCAGCTGGGATCGTCAGAGCCTTTTGAAAGCAATTATTTTACAACTTCTTCGCCAAAGAGGTTGTAGAAAAAATGATTTTAAAAGTAAAAAAAAAAAAATTGGCCACGCCCACCCAGTCACATTACCCCCCCACCAAGCCACGCCCACAGAACCGGTAGTAACAAATTTTAGATTTCACCACTGCAAAGAATGAACACATCAGGACTAGATTCAGCAGTCCATCTGTATTTAAAAGGCGCAGACAACAATGTCCATATTTTGGACAGAGAGGATCATTGGTTTGAAAGAGGAGTCACAGAGGCCATCTATGTGAAAACTGAAGAGCCCTCTCTCAACAGAGGGCAAGGGATACAACATCATCTATCTCCAATCCACAGTCCTTTCAACAGTTCCAAGAAGGCTCCACATCCATTTATACCACTCAGGTGACCCTGAGGACACAGATAAACCTCCAGGTGACCTCAATGACTCTCTAAAAGGATGCAAACGACCAACTGTCTGCAAGGAGTATAAATCCTTCCATTCCCCACCATCCAGTCAGAGCTGAAGAGCTCCTTGGATGAGAAGCAAAATGTCTTCAAAGAAAAACCAGTAAGTCCAGTTGCCTCTTGAAAAAAAGCACCTTTGGGACAATCATGACCTGGATGACTGAGAATCTCCACAGACACCCTAGACCTAACAACTTTCATTAAGAAAGACAAAAAAATAAAATAAAATCTAGGAAGCAAATGCGGCAGTAGCCATAGATAGCAGAAGAAAAGAGAAAGAACTGGAGAAAAATCACAAAAACACACAAAAAAACCCTGCAAATAGAAGTATAATGACTGTTGCAAAAGTAAGCACAGATAGTACCAGTGGTGTTAGGTGTCTTGAGTGCAAGGTCAAAATATCTGGAGCGTTACCCAAATATGCTTTTTCAAGAGGCAACTGAACTTTCTTTGTTCTTCCTTGAAGATGTTTTGCTTCTCATCCAAGAAGTTTTGACTGAGGAAGCTGCTTGCATGAACCAAAGAACTGAAGAACTTCTTGAATGAGAAGCAAAACGTCTCCAGAGGAAAAAAATACCCAGGAAGTCCAGTTGCCTCTTGGAAAAAGCACCTTTGGGACAACCATGACCTGGATTTTTTCATTTTTTTTTATTTTATTTAATTTGTATACCGCCCTACTCCTGAAGGACTCAGGGTGGTGAACAGGCACAGAATAAAAAACGTAAAATTCAAAAATTAAGAGCAGAAGTAAAATCGAATTAAATCAATTTAGCCCAAGACAAATTTAAAACCCCAGGTTAAGAACAAATTGAAATTTACATTAAAATTTACATTAAAAAAGAATGGGAAAGGTTAGGCCAGTCCAGCCTGGTGAAATAAAAAGGTCTTTAGAGCGCGGCGGAAGGTACGTAGATCCGGGATCCTCCGTATCTCTGGGGGGAGCTCGTTCCAGATAGTAGGTGCCCCCACAGAAAAGGCTCTCCCCCTGGGGGCCGCCAGCCGACATTGTTTGGCCAACGGCACCCTGAGGAGTCCCTCTCTGTGAGAGCGTACCAGCCGGTGCGAGGCCGTTTGCGGCAGCAAGCGGTCTCGTAAATAACCAGGCCCTAAGCCATGGAGCGCTCTAAAGGTGGTAACCAAAACCTTGAAGCGCACCCGAAAGACCACCGGGAGCCAGTGCAGCTCGCGCAGGAGAGGTGTTACATGGGAGCGCCACGTCGCTCCCATAACCACCCGCGCGGCCACACTCTGTGCCAGTTGGAGCCTTCGGGTGCTCCTCAAGGGGAGCCCCATGTAGAGAGCATTGCAGTAGTACTGACTCTACATGTAGAGTAGTATGACTGAGAATCTCTATAGACCTCTGGAGCATCACTTCAACACTGACAAAAAAAAATCACCACCCGTCAATTGCAAAAGGCAGCTTCGTTTGGAACAGTTTACATCCTGCAACTGTCCCTTTAACATCATCAGACAACAACTTCTGCCAATCCCAAGTCCTTGAGAAGGACTCAATAGGTGAACAAAAATGCCAGATCCAACCCAAACAAGTGACTGCACAATTAACTATAATCAGTGGTGGGATCCGGTTGGTTTAACAACCGGTTCGGTGATCGCGCGTGCACAGTTTTACGAAAACTTACGTTCCGCGTTACTGCTGGGGAGTAACACAGCTGAGGCGTGGCAATCTACTCTGACGCACCAATCAGCTTAGAAGATATAAATCAGTAAAGCGCGGGCCCACCTGATCATCGGAGCAAACTGGTTCATTCCCAGCTGATCGTCGGAGCTACCGGTTCACTAGAATCCTTCCCCTGCCTATAAATAATAATGTTTTGCATACTATTATGGCATTCACCATAAGTAGGTTGTACTTTTCAACTTTCTGTCAGCCTGTGAAATATTCTACCCATTGAGGGGTAGACAAAACTACAGTGAGATAAAGAGATGACTTGAACTCATAATAGCATCTCAAGAGAAATTTGACAGAAATCAGGAGCATGTTGACCCACAGATGAAGTGAATATCATGTCCTTTGCAAAGCTATATATTTCAAGTAGGACCACAAAGTCCTATTACCTGTAATGAACATTACGGTTTTTTTCCCCCCACAGAAACAGGGTTCCCATCTTAGGAGTCTGTCTTGAGTCATAATAATGAGTTTTCTGAAAAATATTGGAGCGAGTTTCTTATCTAATGTATATCTCGGGGAATCTGGGTATACCCTAGTAATGAATGTAATATAATTTTAATGAGAAATTCGCTTTATGGTTCAGAATACATGAGGACATAACTTCTCATAACATAATTACATTTGATTAATCAGTGGGAATTACTAGGTTCAGATGAAATGTTGGATTTCTCTTTTTTTTTTCCCCTTCCACTCCTTTCTTTGAATATGTAATGAAATTAATTAGTTTAAGAATAGTAGATACAGAATCATCTGTGTGTGTGGGAAAGAGAGAGAGAGAGAGAGGGAGGGAGAGAGAGAGGGGGAAGATTCCTCAGAATCATGAATATATATACAGAAACATGTAATCTCAATAGTAGATTCACAGGGAATGAGAGATTTTGTATTACTGCATCTGCATCATCTTTTATTTTTTTACAGGTGGTCCTCTACATACACCCATACATTTAGTAACCTTTCAAAATTAAAACAGCACCAAAACAAGTGACTTATGACTGCTTTTTACACTTACAACCATTGTGGCATCCCTATAATCAAATGATCAAAATTCAGACACTTGGCAACTGGCTCAGATTGATGATGGTTGCATTCTCCTGGGGTCACGGGATCACCTTTTGCAACCTTCTGACAAGCCAAATCAATGGGGAAGCCAGATAGAGCCGAGGTGGCGCAGTGGTTAAAGTGCAGGACAGCAGGCTACTTCAGCTGACTGCTAGCTGCAGTTCAGCAGTTCAAATCTCACCGGCTCAAGGTAGACTCAGCCTTCCGTCCTTCTGAGGTGGGTAAATTGAGGATCCAGATTGTTGGGGGGCAATAGGCTGACTCTGTAAACTGCTTAGAGAGGGCTGTAAAGCACTATGGAGCGCTATATAAGTGCTATTGCTATTGCTATTCACTTAGCAAGCATGTTAATGTAGGAAAGGAACAGGCTGAACCCAAAGGAGGGGTCAAATGTATCATCAGTCTCGAGTCACTTTGCACCCACAAGAGATCTAAGTCCAGCCCTTCTTGAATTCCATTGAGTTTTACAGTTCACATTAATAGCAAGTGCAGAAAATGAGGAGTCCAGACAGTTCTGGTAGGTAGGTAGGTAGGTAGGTAGGTAGGTAGGTAGGTAGGTAGGTAGGTAGATAGATAGATAGATAGATAGATAGATAGATAGATAGATAGATAGATAGATGGATGGATGGATGGATGGATGGATGGATGGATGGATGGATGGATGGATGGATGGATGGATGGATGGATGGATGGATAGATGGATGGATGGATGGATGGATGGATGATGGATGGATGGATGATGGATGGATGATAGATGAATGGATGGATGGATGGATGATGGATGGATGGATGGATGAATGGATGCTAGATGGATGGATGGATGGATGATGGATGGATGGATGGATGGATGATGGATGGATAGATGATGGGTGGGTGGGTGGATGGATGGATGGATGGATGAATGAATAGATGGTGGGTGGGTGGATGGATGGATGGAGAGAGAAAGAGAGATGTTTATTGTTTGCTAAAACTCTCTACAAGAATCTGAATTACTAACAGTCTAAGCAAGCTGGTGGTAGATAAGAATCAATGGAAGCTTCTGAGCATAAAATCGAAATGTTTTCAAAGACAAAAAAACCCAAGGAAGTCCAGTTGCCTTTTGAAGAAAGCTCCTTTGAGACATCCATCAACCAGGGCCAGTTTCTCCTGGAGGAGAAACTAGTTTTTTTTAGCTTTGTGGAAAGCTAACAAGATTGGGATCATTTGAATTTCAGGGAGGAGAGATCTCCAAAAGAGCATAAAGGAATGTCTCTTGTTTTTGTTTTTTTCCTGTATCTGCCATGCCTGAATTACTTTAAAGAAATTTCATTATCAATAATGGAGGATACAAATAATCTGATTTTTATTTTGTGCGCCTGGAATGAGTGATCAATTAGTCTGCTTTTTTCCACTCTGCAATATAAGTTTTGTTATACTACAGCAAGAATGCATATATATCCATGCTGCTTTTTGAGTAATCAATTATCATTTCAGGGTTCACCAAAATATACGTTCACAACTAGTATGTACAGCCATCAACCTTCAAGGTTGAGACTGAGATAGAAGAACAGCTTCTTCAAAACCTCCACCCCTCCTAACAACTAACCACCACAGACTGCCCTGGAACTATGGCAGATAAGTAAGGAGCTATTGGGCAATTGGACATAATCCAGAGGTGCTATTCAACAGGTTCTGACCAGTTCTGGGGAACAGGTAGCGGAAATTTTGAGTAGTTCGGAGATGTTCTGTCCCCGTCCCACACACGCACCCCCACAGACGGCCCGGAGTTAATAAACCACATGACAAAATCTTTGAAGATAAAGCTGGCAGCAACCCAGTGGCTAGCTGCCAATTCAGACTTTACTCACACAAAACAAAGATTAGACTGCAAGCATTCTGATAAAGCAGGCAAAGTTTCCGCAATACAAAGATTAGTCCAAATGCAGTCCGACAAGGCAGGCAGAAGTCCAGTAACACAGAGATCATGGATTATTTCTAGTTTTTGCTCATCACAAACTGAACCAGCCACCACACCCACATTTATACCCTGTGGGGTGTGGTCCAGTGACTCAGCTAATCTCTGGCACGCCTTCCCCTCTGCTGCGCACGCTTCTCCCTGCGCCTCTGCCGAGGGTCCAGCCAGCACTTATCTCCTTCGTCGCTGTCCACCTGTGGCTGCGGGGACGTGCTAGGCTCTGAGCCTATCTTTTGGCCTTCGGTGTCCTCCGGAGGCATTGCCAGAGAGGAGGGTCCTGGAGAGGGAGGCCTTGCCAACTCCTCTCCCTCACTCTCAGAATCTGCATCTGTCGATAGCCCAGGCTCAGGCAACGGAGCCACAGCAGGAGAACCGGTAAATACCACCTCTGACTGGCCCTGCCCCCATCTGTTCTCTGGCTCCCGAGTCCCAGCTGATCGGGAGTAAATGGGAATTTTGCAGTAACCTTTCCCTGGAGTGGGGTGGAAATGGAGATTTTACAGTAACCTTCCCCTGGAGTGCGGAGGGAATGGAGATTTTACAGTATCCTTCCCCTGCCATGCCCACCAAACCACGCCCACAGGACCGATAGTAAAAAAAATTGACACAACCACAGGACTGTCTGTCACCTGGTCAAAACAACCTTGGTCCATATGGAAATAGCTAAATAGACTGTGCATCGGGATAGGAAGATCAAAGGACAATCTAAGAAAATGGGGCTCCTCTCTAGAAGATACTATGTGTGAATGTGGAGATCAATCCACCTCACATATGCTACAGTGCATATGATGTCCTTCAACATTCATAGAAGAAGACCTCATGCTAGTGAAAGAAAAAGCTCTCATTATGGCCTGATATAGGTTGATCGTCATCTAGTTTTAATCCTATTTTTTTTACACCCTTTTTATATGTGCTATATCTTTCTGACCTATTTTAAACTTATTTTACCTGCTCTGTGTTGAACGTTAAATATAACAGAAGAATAGAGTTGGAAGGGACCTTGGAGATCTTCTAATCCAATCCTTTGTTCAATCAGGAAACTCTATATATCATTTCAGACAAATCATTTTCCAATCTCTTCTTAAAATCCTCCAGTGATGGAGCACCCACAACTTCTGGAAGCAAGTCGTTTCATGGATTAATTGTTGCAACTGTCAGGAAATTTCTTCTTAGTTCTAGGTTGTTTCTCTCCTTGATTAGTTTCCATCTATCGTTTCCTTCAGGTGCTTTGGAGAATAGGTTGACCCCCTCTTCTTTGTGGCAGCCCCTGAGATATTGCAACACTGCTATCATATCAACCCTCATACTTCTTCTCATGAATTTCTACACACCTTATCACAGGGGTGGGCTTCAAAAATTTTAGCAAGGCGTTCTCTACCTGGTTGCTGGGTGGGCGTGGCCTAATCGGCCTCCTGCACCATGGTGGAGGGTTGTTTTTGCCCTCCCCAGGCTCCGGCGACTTTCCTCAAGCCTCTGGGAGGGTGAAAATGGCCTCCCCAGGCTCTGGAGGCCCTATGGAGGCCGGAAACGGGCCCATTTCCGGCCTTCCTGAACTTCCAGTAGGCCCGTTTTTCACCCTCCCTCAGCCTCCGCGCTTGCCCTGCGCTTACCTGCATCCAAAACGGGCCACGTGGGGATTCCTGGAAGGGGAGGGGAGGGGTGGGCAGGGCCAGCCAGGAGTGGGATTTGGGGGTTCTCCGAACTGCACAGAATCTTAGCTAGAGGTTCTCCCGAACCCGTGCGAACCCCCAGCAGCCCATCCAACCTTATCATTGTCTATTATTTTCACATTACATGTCTATAATTACATGTCTATAATTACATGTCTATAATTTGGAGGTGCTTCTGAGATGAATAAAGAAAGAAGGAAAACATTTAGTCTCCCAACCACAGGACCGAACATACTCCATATAAGAGACGCCTTCTGAATGTGGTTTTTGCGTGTGAATGCTTTTCTTATTTTAAGGTCATCTGCAGCATTAAATTTCATGGAACAATTTGTTCCAGCGCTGATGAAGTGAGCACAACATTTCAACCCACTGAGATTTTTCTTTCTTCCTTCCTTTCTGCAGCTTTGTGGGCTTTTTTTTAATAGAAATGTCAATGTTGCCTTAATTATTAGTACAAACCCAGAGCAAGAGATTATAGTACCGCCGTATCAGACAAAAGAGGAGGGGGAGTGAAATGGAATAACAAGCAAAATGAAAAGAATTGTTTGGATTCCGAATACAACGAGATATTGCTCTTATCCAGCTTTAGAGTGCTGAATCCACTCTAGTAACAACCGGAAAGAAATTAAAATGAAATCAACTAGCGAACCTTGTCAGATATTGTTAGGACTCTCAGGTCTGAATTGCAAAAAAAAGTTAGGCAACAACCTCAAATTTTCTGCATCTGGTAGATAACATTGTGAATTCCATCCTTCCTTTTTTTTCCCTCCCTTTTCCTTTCCTTTCTTCGAACTAGGTACCATACCAGTGATGGGATTCAAATTTTTTTACTACCGGTTCTGTGGGCATGGCTTGGTGGGTGTGGCATGGCTTGGTGGGTGTGGTTTGGTAGGCGTGGCAGGGGAAGGATACTGTAAAATCTCCATTCCCAACCCACTTCAGGGGAAGGATTCTGCAAAACCTCCATTCCCTATCCACTCCAGGGGGAAGGATACTGCAAAATCCCCATTCCCTACCCACTCCAGGGGAAGGATTCTGCAAAACCTCCATTCCCTATCCACTCCAGGGGAAGGATACTGCAAAATCCCCATTCCCTACCCACTCCAGGGGAAGGATTCTGCAAAACCTCCATTCCCTATCCACTCCAGGGGGAAGGATACTGCAAAATCCCCATTCCCTACCCACTCCAGGGAGAAGGATACTGCAAAATCCTCATTCCCTACCCACTCCAGGGGGAAGGATACTGTAAAATCTCCATTCCCAACCCACTCCAGGGGAACGTTACTGTAAAATCCCCATTTCCTCCCAATCAGCTGGGACTCGGGAGGCAGAGAATAGATGGGGGTGAGGCCAGTCAGAGGTGGTATTTACCGGTTCTCCAAACTACTCAAAATTTCCACTACTGGTTCTCCAGAACTGGTCAGAACCTGCTGAATACCACCTCTGTACCATATCCACCTTACTATTTAAGCATTTTGTGATTGCCAACAACGGGCCGTTGATAATTGAGCAGCAAATCTGTGTGCATCCAGTTTTTCCACTGCCCTCTTCTTTTACCCTAGTGTCCCTCTGAATTAGTCAATGCTCTGAGTTCCACTCATCTTTCTTAGTGATATTATATAAATGAACTTATGAGGGGTCCTTGGTGCTCTCTTAGCTGGCTAGTTTTCTTACACACTTTTCATTTGTATGTAGATAACATCATCAGTGTCTACTACTGATGATGTTACCTAATTAGAGTAATGAAACATCTGCAAGAAAATAAGCCAGCTCAGAGAGCACCAAGGACTCCTTGTTTAAACCCCGAACTATCAATATTCTCCTTTATTGGTAAATGAACTTATTCTCATCCAACCATAATGTTTTCTATTCCTGTGAATAGCACAAATGTTCAACTGCTGTTGGGTTAAGGGCTATGCATGTGCCTTGTGCCATATCAGAGATGCCAGAGATGCAGCAGTAGGAAACAGAAGGAAAGGATAACCACTAACAAGTGGGTTGGCTCAGTTACCATGGCAATGGGTATACCTGTTGTGGCTCTGTTACCTGAGCCTGTGTTATCGGCAGGAGAGGACTCCGAGAGTGAAGGAGAGGAGTTGGCAAGGCCTCCCTCTCCAGGACCCTCCTCTCTGGCAATGCCTTTGGTGTCCGCCAAAGGGCAAGAGATAGGGCCGGGGCCAAGCACGTCCATGCAGCCACAGGTGGACAGTGATGAGGGTAATGAGTCTTCTAGATCGGGGGTGTCAAACTCTGGGCGTCACGGCAGCGTCACGACTTTCCCTTTTGCTAAACTGGGTGAGGGCGTGGCTGGCATGTGACGTATCTGACCAGTGGGCCACAAGTTTGACAGCCCTATTCTAGATCTTCATGACCACACTCTAATTTTTTTTTATCTGAAGATTCCAAAGGATCTCCTAGATCAGGGGTGTCAAACTGGCAGCCCATGGACCGGATGCATCATGCACAGGCCATGCCCACCCCAGCTTCACAAAGGCAAAAAAACCCCATCATGATATATCATGTGATGTCATGTGACATGATTGAGTTTAACACCCGTGTTCCAGATCCTCATGTTCTGCCCCAGCTACGAACCCCAAAGAACGCAGCACACACAAAGTCTGTACAAACCTTAGTTTACTAAAATAATATCAGTTTTTCAAACAAAGGCTGTTAATTAACTTTCTTAACAGCCTGCAAGAATTCAAAGAATAAATAATCTTAATCTTATTATGGTTGGCAGAAAGCCCTGAAGCAATTTGCAGAGAACTAAGATCAAGGCACGAAGGAGAGTGAACGGTTGTTCCCTGCAAATTGCTTCAGTCGGCGTTCCTCCTTAAATAGGCTAAGGGAGTGGTCAATTAGCCCCAAGCCTTACTCTCGAGGAGACCTCCTCCTGAGGAGCCATTCCTGCCTTTTGGCAGCTCTGCGCACCCGTGCATCGAGAAGAGGCTCCTCCTCTTCCTCCTCTTCACTTAAAGGAGCTTCTGGAGGTTCTGAAGGCCCTGGCTGAATCCACGTCTCTGGCACCACATCTTCTCCAGCCTCCTCATTGTCTGACTCGAGTGCCAGCTGCACAGGCTGCTGGCACAGCACCACACCAGCTTCCTCACTGTCCGAATCAGCCACCAGCTGCACAGGCCGCGTACGGGCCACAACACCTCAGAACGCATCCTAAACTCCTTTTAGCTGAAGATTGCGTAGGACCTTCTGGAGCCCAGAGAACAATGCTTCACTCAACCGTTGTTCCTTTCTCCCAAACCATGATTTGCAAAAATGTGAATAGCTTGCTGTAGGGGATTAGCTAGATAATCCACTTCCTGTCTATGATTCCACTTTTTGGTGTTTTAATAATTTCACAGGGGTTTGTGATTTTATGCAATACTTCATAGATTTAATGTTAATTTCAAGATAAGGGTTAATTTGTAGTCACAATTGCAAAAAAAAAAAAAAAAAAGTTACACAACAACTCCCATTCTAATATAATGCACCATCCATCTCTCCTTTTCATCTTTACAGAAAAAAAAAAGCCACTTCATTCATCAGTTATTTGAATAAATAAGATGTAGCAAGAGAGAAATACTGAATATTTCATTTTGAAATGAGGTGCCAGAAGAAGCATATTTAATTTCAACAGCACCAAGGGTCAATGAGCATATGTTGAAGTTAAACACAAATTAATTGCCTAGCTTCTTTTATATGCAACTAGTATTTTATTTCAGCCAATGGTTCTTGCTACGGGACAGTCAATATTTCTGAAAAACTCACTATCATGCTTGCTTGATTCAGTGATTTCTTCCACGGATCCAATACTCATTTTAAAAAAAAAAGTATTGAAGGAATGTGATCGGGAAGACTTACTTCCTTTCTTTTAAGCATATCTAATTAAGCATGTCTAATTTACACCACACAATCCATCTCACAAATGAGAGTGAAAGAACATGAGCGGGACTCAAAATAACGGAATAACAGAGTTGGAAGGCACCTTGGAGGTCCTCTAATCCAGGGGTCGGCAACCTTAAACACTCAAAGAGCCACAAAGGTCCTAACCGGAAGCCCCCGTTCAATTCTGGAGCCAACCGAAAGTCCGGTTCCCCCATCATAGTGTCTCCTCCTAGCAAGGCATCCTTTTTCCTCTACCTGTCCTAACCAAAAGCCCTATCAATTGTGGAGCCGACCAGCCACAGGGAGCCGCAGCAAAGGGATGAAAGAGCCACACGCGGCTCCAGAGCCACAGGTTGCTGACTCCTGCTTTAGTCCAACCTCCTGTTCAAGCAGGAAACCCTATACCAGTGATGGTTAACCTTTCCGCTGTCGTGTGCCAAAAGCAGGGGGAGTGCAGGGGGGTCGTGCATGTGTGTGCCAACACCCATAATTCAATGTTCCCCAAGCCCCACCCCCCCTGTGCATGTGCATGCGCCCCACCTGGGCTTCCCCCACTTTTGGCACAGGATGGCAAAAAGGTTACGAGTGGGCCCAGTAGGCCCATTTTTTGTCGTCCCCAGGCTCCAGAGGCTTTTTTGGAGCCTGGGGAGACTTTTTTGGAGCCTGGGGAGGGCAAAAACAGCCTTCCCCACCCCTCTGGAGGCCCTCTGGAGGCCGGAAACAGCCAATTTCCCGACTTCCGGTGTGCCCGGAAGGCTCAAAAATCAGCTGGGTAGTGTGCTGGAGCTGAGCTAGGGCAATGCTCACGTGTCCACAGATATGGGTCCGCATGCCACCTGTGGCACGCGTGCCATAGGTTCGCCATCACAGCCCTATATCATTTCAGACAAATGGTTGTCCAATCTCTTTTTGAAAGCCTCCAGTGACAGACCACCCACAAATTCTGGAGGCAAGTCCTTCCACCGATTAATTATTCTCACTGTCATAAAGTTTACGACCACCATTGTTCCTTGAAATTCCATTGCTAAGCAAGGCGATTGTTAACTGAGTTAAGCGAGCCAGGTCCGATTTTAACTCTCATAATTACGTTCAGTTGATAAATACTGGAATTTTGACCACATGAATGTGGGGATGCTATGATGGTCATGTGAGAAATGGCCATAAGTCACTTTTCTCAGTGCTAGTGTAGGAGCTTTGTAGTACAGTGGTTTAAAACACCCTGTTATTAAGACCAGCTGCCTGCAATTACTGCAGGTTCGAATCTCGCCAGGCTCAAGGTTGACTCAGCCTTCCATCCTTTCTAAGGTAGGTAAATTGAGGACCCAGTTGTGGGGGCAATAAGCTGACTTTGTATAAATATACAAAAAGGATGAAGGCTATTGCTTAGCACATTGTAAGCCGCCCTGAGTCTCCGGAGAAGGGCGGCATATAAATCAAATAAAAAAAGAAAATTCAAACAGTCACTAAACGAATGACTGTAAGTCAAGGACTACCTCTAATTACCAACCGGTGATATTTTTCAGTTTCTACTCAAACACCGACTCTGTCTGGGATCTTGAAATGTGAATGAGTTTTAGAAAACCCAGAAACCCTTACGAAAAAGCAGTGTGTCATTTTACACAATTCTAGAGCTGACAAGCTATTACAGCTTTTCCCATCTACCGGTGATGAACAGCTTAACATTATCCAGAGTCTGCACACATATACTCCGAGAAACAATTAATCTACCATGTAGGGTTTGAACGATGAGGTTATAATTGTTCCCATTCCCTGATATAATGTTACTGCCAAACAATCAATATTAAACACAGTGGAGAAATGCCAAATGTCAACAGAGAGAAAGAGACCCCACTGACATACCAGGGAAAACTATTTTCACCCAGAAGACATCAAAAACTCTTAACTAGGCTGAATGGAGACAACACACTCGACTGAAACAAACATTTCGGTCACTCTATTCTCCTAAATTCAGAATTCACTTGACATGCCACAGCCTGGAAAGTAATTGTTCTGTAAACATCCTTTCTTGGACTTTCATTTCGAGACGCTCAACAAAAGACCTAAATAGAGAATTATCTTCTCTCTTTCCTTAATGTCAAAGTGTAGAAAAAAAAATCACTAGAAAAACAAGATGACCTTGGAATTTCTCTAGACCAGGGGTGGGCAACTGTGGCCCTTTTACAACCTGTGGACTTCAACTCCCAGAATTCCTGAGACAGCTTGGCTGTCTCAGGAATTCTGGGAGTTTTTTGTTTTTGTTTTTTAATTTGATTTATATGCCGCCCTTCTCCGGAGACTCAGGGCGGCTTACAATGCATTAAGCAATAGCCTTCATACTTTTGTATATTTATACAAAGTCAGCTTATTGCCCCCACAAACTGGGTCCTCAATTTACCTACCTTAGAAAGGATGGAAGGCTGAGTCAACCTTGAGCCTTGAAGTTGAAGTCCACAGGCTGTAAAAGGGCCTGGATAGCTCAACAGACAGAAGCACTGTAATTTAACACCAGCTGTCTGCAATTAAAGTAAGATCGAATCTCGCCAGGCTCAAGGTTGACTCAGCCTTCCATCCTTTCTAAGGTAGGTAAATTGAGGACCCAGTTTGTGGGGGCAATAAGCTGACTTTGTATAAATATACAAAAGTATGAAGGCTATTGCTTAACGCACTGTAAGCCGCCCTGAGTCTCCGGAGAAGGGCGGCATATAAATCAAATTAAAAAAAGGGGGGGCCACCCCTGCTCTAGACCTTCAACCCCATCTAAGGTAACAAATAGGCACTACAGCACGGGTGAAATGCTCCCGGTTCAGACCGGTTCGGCCAATCCGGTAGCGATTGTGGCGGGTGGTTCGGAGAACAGGTAGCGAAGGTGGTGCGAGGCTCCGCCCACCCTCCCAGTTGTTGTTACTTCCTGGTTTTAACCAGTAAGTAATGTGTTTTTTACCCTCTGTGCATGCGCAAAACATTTTGTGCATGTGCAGGGGGTCCGCGCATGTGATGCGTGTGAGCGAAGTGAGCACACGTGCGGGGCGTGTGCACTTCCAAACCGGTAAGGAAGATAAGTAGATTTCACCCCTGCTCTACAGGTTTTATAATTGTCTCTTCGTAGTGTGAGATACTCATGTTTACATGCACTGCTTTCCGGTGTAATATTTCTCTGCATTTTTAAACATTTTTCTTCAGAAGGAACGGCTTTCCTATTATTCATGTTATTTTGTCCTAAAGGAGAAGAACATAAAATAACAGTGTTGGAAGGGGCCTTGGAAGTCTTCTAGTCCAACCCCCTGCTTAGGCAGGAAACCCTACACCACTTCAGACAAATGGTTACCCAACATCTTCTTAAAAATTTCCAGTGTTGGAGCATTCTCAATTTCTGGAGTCAAGTTGTTCCACTGATTAATTGTTCTAACTGTCGGGAAATTTCTCCTTAGTTCTAGGTTGCTTCTCTCCTTGATTAGTTTCCACCCATTGCTTCTTGTCCTGCCTTCGGGTGCTTTGGAGAATAGCTTGACTATTCTCCAAAGAATAGTCAAATGAAGAGAACTTGATCTCTACCTTTGCTAGTTCTAAGATGGATCTCTCTTTAATGATCTTCCACCTATTACAGGTCAACCCCCTTCTTCTCTGTCATAACCCCTCAAATAGATTTCTATCATATCTCCCCTAGTTCTCCTCTTTGTTAGAGAAAACATATCTATTTTATTTATAACGTGGAAAAATGCAAGTACCGTGTTTTTTGGACTATAAGACGCACCAAGATTTTGAAGAGAAAAACAAGGGGAAAAATAGTTTTGGCCTCTGTGCATCCAGTTTTTGCCTGCCGTGGCCCCAGGAGCACTCTGCAGGCCTCTGAAACCCTTTGCGCATCCCATTTTGGCAAAAAATGGGCCTGCTTTTGGCCTCCCAAAGCCCCCACACATTGCAATTTTGCCCTCCCCAGTCCCCAGGAGCACTCTTCAGGCCTCCCAAACCCTCTGCACGTCCCATTTTTGTGAAAAATGGGCCCGTTGTTGGCAAAAACGGGATGCGCAAGGCAGTGTTTCGGGAGGCCAAGAATGGCTGTATTCGGTGTATAAGATGCACCAACATTTCCACCCTCTTTTTTTGGGGGGGGGAGTGCATCTTGTACTCCAAAAAGTATGGTATCCTAACTTTCATGGGTCAATTGTCTCTCTAGGTTTGGATACTTCCAACCAAACAATGCCGGATGTCCTTCCTGTCGCCAATGCAGAGTTCGCAGCAGATATTTTCTCATTACGCCCAGAGAGAGAAATATCTGCCACTACCTTATCTGCAAGTAAATACTTAAGTATTTGAATTTGCAGGGAAGTGTAGCGTTCAGCTTTGTGCTGAAGAGATTGTTCCTAGATCTGTTTACTTAGAGACTCATTAAAGCGTACAATTTGACTTTGGCTTCAAACCATGTTCCTTTCACGATTTATTAAATTGTTAGTTAGGGAAACATTGTATTCCTCTTTATTTTACTCTGTTACATTTTGTTACATTTTATTTAGCTGTTGTAGCAAAAAAAAAACCCAAAAACCTAGTGAAAGTCTATGCCAGTGATGGCTAACCTTTTTGCCATCCCGTACCAAAAGTGGAAGAGCGTGAGGGGGTCACGCACCCACGTGCCCACACCTGTAATTCTATGCGCCCTGCTCCCTGCGCAAGCGCGCGACTCCCCATGCTCCCCCCACTTTTGGCACGGGATAGCCGGGTGGGCCCGGTAGGCCTGTTTTTTGCTCCCCCCAGGCTCCCCAGGTTCACCCGCCTGAGGAGGGTGAAAATGGCCTTCCCACCTCCTGGAGGCCCTCTGGAGGCCAGAAACGGCCCATTTGCCACCTTCCGGTGGGACCGGAAGGCCCGCTTTTTGCTCTCTCCAGGCTCTAGAGCCTCTCTAGGAGCCTGGGGAGGGTGAAAATGGCCTTCCCCACCACCACCTCAGGCCCTCCGGTTTCTGGCAAAAAAAAAAATAACACCCATTAGGGACAATGGATTCAGTTAATGACCACAATGTTTGCTTAACAACTGCCACAAAAAAAGGCCCTAAAATCAGGTACAGTCGCATAGTGAGCCATTTAACAGCCATAATTCTGGGCTTAATAATGGTCATAAGTTTAGGACTACCTGCAAAGAGCTTTAGACCATCTTTTCTCTTCCTTCTTGTTCCTCTACCCTTGAATTTACCTGCTTTTCCATGATTATTAGAATAGAATAACAGAGTTGGAAGGGACTTTGGAGGTCTTCTAGTCCAACCCCTTGCTCAGGCAGGGATTCCCTATACCAGTGATGGCTAACCTTTTTGCCATCACATGCCAGGAAGGGGGGGGCAGGGGAGGTTCGCACGCACGCATGCCCATACCCATAATTCTATTCGCTCCGTGCATGCGTGTGTGACCCCCCACCCCTCCCCCTACCCTCCCCCCCCCGCTCTTGGCATGTGATGGCCCGTTTTTCTTTCTCACCTGGCTCCAGTTCCTCTCTATGCATCTGGGGAGGGTGAAAACAGCCTTCTCCACCTCCTTGGAGGCCCTCCGGAGGCCTGAAACGGCCCATTTCCCAACTTCCAGTTGGACAGGAAGTGATGTTTTTTGCTGTCCCCAGCCTCCAGAGACTCCCAGAGCTAAGCTGGCATGCCAGGCGACATGGCTCCACGTGCCACCTGTGTCACGCATGCCATAGGTTCGCCATCACGGCCCTATACCATTTCAGACAAATAGTTGTCCAATCTCTTCTATGAAATATCCACTGTTGGAACATTCACAACTTCTGGAGGCAAGTCATTATTCTAATGGTGCTCTCTGAGCTTGGTTGTTTTCTTGAAGACGTTTCATGACCCAAACTAGCTAACATCATCATTGGGATTGAAATGGTTACCTAGTTTGGGTCATGAAACACCGGCAAGCTCAGAGAGCACCAAGAATCCCTCATTGCCTTCTGAGCTACAGATATTCTCCTTTATTGGTATTATTCTAATACATTCTCATCTTTTCAAGATCTTCCCCCAACCATCTTTATTAAAGGTGGAACTCCGCTACGATTGACTTTTACCTGACTAAAAACATATATTGTTAGAAATTCTTCCTGTTTATGCATCTCAAATCGTTTGTTGTGTTCCTATAATACAATAAATGCCCTAAATTACATCTACCGCTGTATTTAATGGATGTTAATAGCTCGGCCTCCTGGCTACTAAACTCATCAGGATGTTCCCTCTGCTATTATTTCTATGGTTTCCTCTCCTTTGCTTGGATTGTCCTATTGACCTTAAACTTATCATGTACAAACAAGCATTGAAAGGAAGGCTTTTCAAAAAAGGAAAAGGAGGCCGTAACAAGGTGATTTAACAGATTAACAGAGTTGGAAGAGATCTTATAGGTCATCTAGTCCAACCCCCCCCCCCAATTGAGCAGGAGACCCTACATCATTTCTGACAAATGGCAGTCCAATCTTTTCTTGAAAGTCTCAAGTGATGAAGCTCCCACAACTTCCGAAGGCAACTTCTGTTCCGTTGGTTGATTGTTCTCACTGTCAGAAAATTCCTCCTCATTTCTAGGTTGAATCTCTCCTTGGTCAGTTTCCATCCATTATTCCTTGTCTGGCCTACAGGTGCTTTAGAAAATAGCTTGACCCCTTCCTGTCTGTGGCAGCCCCTCAAATATTGGAAGACTGCTATCATGTCTCCCATGGTCCTTCTCTTCACTAGACTAGCCATGCCCAGTTCCTGTAACTGTTCTTCATATGTTTTAGTGTCCAGTCCCCTAATCATCCTGGTTGCTCTTCTCTGCACTTTTTCTAGAGTCTCAACATCTTTTTTATAGTGTGGTGAGCAAAACTGGATACAGTACTCTAGGTGTGGTTTTACTAAGGCTTTACAGAGTGGTATTAGTACCTCACTTGATCATGATTGTATCCCTCTGTTAATGCAATTTAGGATTGCATTGGCTTTTTTGGCTGCTGCTGCACACTGCTGGCTCATATTTAAATGATTGTCCATAAGGAGCCTTGATAGTACAGTGGTTTAATGCACCCTGTTATTAACACAGCTGCCTGCAATTTCTGCTGGTTCGAATCTCTTCAAGGCTCAAGGTTGACTCAGCCTTCCATCCTTTCTAAGGTAGGTAAATTGAGGACCTAGTTTGTGGGGGCAATAAGCTGACTTTGTATAAATATACAAAAGAATGAAGGCTATTGCTTAACGCATTGTAAGCCGCCCTGAGTCTCCGGAGAAGGACGGCATATAAATCAAATTAAAAAAAAAAAATTAGGACTCCAAGATCCCTTTTGCAACTACTATTATTGAGCCAGGTACCACCTATTCCATACCTGTGCTAGCTCATATTTAGCTGATTGTCTACTAAGACTCCAAGATCCTTCTCACAGTCACTGCTATTAAGCTTGGTTTCCCCCAGTTTATATGTGTGCTATTGGTTTTTCTTACCTAAGTGTAGGACTTTACTTTTCTCTAATATGATATGAATGGTAATTGTGTTTTGCTTTTCCAAATTCCAGAATTTAAAAATCAGGTCACATCACCAACTGGGGAATTCTTGAAATCGAAGTCCATAAAAGTCCTAAAGTTGTCAAGGTTGCACACTCCTGATTTAGAGTACAACACTTGTAAACTCAGCAGTTCTAAGTTTCTGGAGATCTTTAAGTTGGGAACTGGAATTAGTCAAGAATTTCAAATATTGGTACCATAAATACACTTCAACTAATGATACAGCTCAAGTTTTGATACCATGGTAACTGAAGGTTTCAAATGACCTACAGACTTTTTTTAGATGAATTTTTCTTGTTGTAATAATATATTTAATGAAGTCCCTAGTTAGAAGGTTAATTGGGATGCATGTTTTAGATTTAAATACAAACCGACAGTTAAATCAGAAACCAGAAACTTGTAAATATTTGAATGTCTTGTTCTCTAAATAAAACTTTGGAAGACATCCGATGGTGAATGAATTTCTCTTTCCTGGTCTAAATGTGAATAATTCCCATAGACAGTTTTCTCACCAAAAAAGGAAGGAAGGAAGGAAGGAAGGAAGGAAGGAGGGAGGGAGGAAAGGAAGGAAGGAAGGAAGGAAGGAAGGAAGGAAGGAAGGAAGGAAGGAAGGAAGGAAGAAAGAAAGAAAGAAAGAAAGAAAGAAAGAAAGAAAGAAAGAAAGAAAGAGAAAGAGAGAAAGAGAGAAAGAGAGAACCAAGCAGAATGTAAACGATCTTCTAAATTTCCCTCAGATCTGTTGGTAATAAAATATGAGTAAATATTTCTTTTGTAGAAAAATGAGAAATTCTCAAACAATATCTCAAGAGTGTAGCTTTTCTTTGGATTCTTAAACACAAACTCACACAAACACACAAATGCACACACCTTCTACCTTGTTGTGAAATATTCTTTCAATAATCATAAATATAGTATCTATGAATTATACATAATTGGAGTGTGGTTGATTGATTCAGGGATCTAAGATAGCAGGAATTACCAGAAAACAAAATATTTCTCTTAAGTTTTTATATTGCATATAAGAGGTGATGGGAAGCGGAAATCTTCAAGAGCGAACTCAAACTGGAATTTGGTTTATGATCCGGGCCTTTCTTATCTTCCTTTCTCTGCTATTCAACTTTTGCTTTCCAATCAACTGAGCAGTGCAGTGAGGAGAAATCAATGGGGGTGAGATTGATTCTCATTGATTTTTCCCCTTATGATCCTTCCAAAGCTGCTCAACTAATTAGCAAAGAGATAAAACAACATTGATTGGAATTAGGCTCATTCCAATTTCACTCATGCTTCCGAAAGCAAGCAAACTGGGAATTAAGTTGTACTAACTGTGCAAGGGAAGACATAAAACTGTAGGAGGTTACTATTAGGTAGGATTTGTGTGGATTCAGGATGAGGTCAGAGAGTTAAAAAAGTGCTTGCAGTGGGATTTAAATTTAATAAACAACCAAACAAATAAAGCCGTCTTAATTCCAGGTGCTGGGATATGGCCTGGAAATTCAAGGCAAGCTAGCATTTTTCAGCTGACTAAAAAACTGACTAGAAATTCACAAGAATAATTAAGATTGGGTTGTGAAGCCATTGGCGCACTCCGAGTCTGGTTGTTTTCTTGCAGACATTCGATTACCCAACTAGGTAACATCATCAGTGCTAGTAGGTAGCAGGGTTTGTTCTCATTTTATGTACTAGTGCAGGGATGGCTAAACTTTTTGCCACCGCGTGCCAAAATTGGGGGGAGCGTGAGGGGTCGCGCATGCATGTGCCCACACCCATAATTCTATGCGCCCCGCCCCCATGCAAGCGCACGCGACCCTCCACACTCCCCCCACACTTTTGGCATGTGATGGCCCAGTGGGCCCGGTAGGCCTGTTTTTTGCTCCCCCCAGGCTCCAGAGCCTCTCTAGAAGCCTGCGGAGGGTGAAAATGGCCTTCCCCACCTCCTGGAGGCCCTCTGGAGGCCAGAAATGGCCCATTTGCCGACTTCCGGTGGGACCAGAAGACCCGCTTTTTGCTGTCTCCCGGCTCCATAGCCTCTCTAGGAGCCTGGGGAGGGCGAAAACAGCCTTCCCCACCACCACCTCAGGCCCTCCGGAGGCAGGAAACAGCCTGTTTCCCTACTTCTGGGTGGCCCAGAAGGCCCAAAAACCAGCTGGTCAGCACGCGCATGTGCGCCGGAGCTGAGCTCGTGTGCCCACCGATATGGCTCCATGTGCCACTTGTGACACGGGTGCCATAGGTTCACCACCATCACAGTACTAGTGGCTTGCCCTGTCAATGTTGGTGTCCAATGTTGGTAGATAGACAGATAGACAGATAGACAGATAGACAGATAGACAGATAGACAGATAGACAGATAGACAGATAGACAGACAGAGTGATGGATTGATGGATTGATGGATTGATTAGGACAGGCTTGTCCTAACGGGATGAGAGGGTTCATCAGGTAGTCTGGATCTATGCCATTAAGGGCTTTTAAATTCATTACCAACACCTTGAATAGCTTGGTCCTTTGTCTGAATTGATTGTGGTATTGCTTATCGCTTGATGGCTGGTCTGCTATTAATCCCGATGTAAATCGGAGCTCCTGAGCTACAAACATTATCTTCTATTTGTCAAATTGGTTTTTCTGATAAACCTTGATTATATGAACAGGGAAAATCAAGCAGGGTAATTTTTGCAGAGAAGCCTCCGTGAGTCGGAGTAGTAAGATTAAAATTGATTTTGCCGATCCGGTTCCCTGGGAAATCTCTTAAACAATTCGATCTTCAGTGAGTGGGAGGGAATGAAAGTTGCGCAAATGTGAAAACGGATCCCACGGCATCCCTAACAAGCTCCAGCAATATGATTTCCAGGTAGAGAATTAAAATGGAATTTTTGTGAGACGGGTTTAGCAGCCTCCCGAACGAGAGTGTTATTATTTTCTGTCTCTTGTGAAAGAGGTTAAGAATCAGAAATTTCTCTAAAATATAACAAACGTATGTAGCAAGAAGAGAGGTGTTAGACGATTGTATACACAGTGAAAATGGATGAATGTTAACTTTTCAGCCAGGATGAATGGAGAACTGCCTTAAGCATTTAATAGAAGTACAGGTAGTCCTTGACTTACAACAGTTTATTTAGTGACTGTTCGAAGTTACAACGACACTGAAAAAAAATGACTTATGACCGCTTTTCACACTTACGACCATTGCCACATCCCCATGGTCACGTGATCCAAATTCAGATGCTTGGCTACTCATAATTATGACGGCTGCAGTGTCCTGGAATCACGTGATCCCCTTTTACGACCGTCTGACAAGCAAAATCAAGGAGGAAGCCAGTTTCACTTAATGACCACGTTCCTAACTTAACAACTGCAGTGTTTCATCTAACAACGGTGGCAAGAAAGGTCGTAAAATGGGATCAAAGCTCACTTAGCAAGCGTCTCACTTAGGAACAAAAATTTGGGAGTCAATTGCGGTTGTAATTTGAGGACTACCTCTATCAGAGCACAGAGGATGGATCTGTCTAGGATGGATCTCTACCATGAAAAGAATTCACATCCCCTAACAGAAGATTCCAGGTTCTTTTCTTCTACATGACGTGCCGAGGTGGTATTCAGTAGGTTTGGAGTGAACCGGTAGTGGAAATCGCGGGTGGGCTAGCCCATCCACCCCAGCTCTATGCCATGCTTTTTAAAAAAATTTTTTAATTTTATTGAAATTTATTATAGTACAATACAATACAATCAGTCAGACAGTGTTACTTTTCTACACAGGTTAGATCGATTCTTCCTTTATGTTTCATAGTTCCAGATTCATATATATATCTTAAGATTTGTATTAACTTTCATCTATTCTTTATTCGGTTAACAATCCACCTGTACCAATCATCCCACACCGTATAATATTCTGAATCCTCTTTTTCGTTTAGTTCTAACTTTAATATGTTCATTTCGGCACATTCTAAAACTTTCTGAATAATATGTTCCTCTGATGGTGTATCCTTTCCTTTCCAATATTGGGCATATGCTATTCTCGCTGCAGTGAGTATATGTATAATTAAATATCTTCTTTTCCCCCCATATTTAGTCTTTAGTATTCCCAGGAGAAATGCTTCAGGTGTCAATTCAATTTTTTCATTAGTTGATTCTTGTAGCCAATTTTGTATTTTTCTCCAATACCTCTTCACTTTGGGACAGGACCACCACATATGAAAGAAGGTACCTTGGTGATATCCACACTTCCAACATTTAGGGTTTACATTTGGATAAATTTTTGCTAATCTCGCAGGTGCTAGGTGCCATCTGTATAACATTTTATATTGGTTTTCTTTGTATGTTGCCGCTTTTGTTAATTTATAGTTTCTATTCCAGATCGTTTCCCATTCATCCAAATTTATATTATGTCCAATATTTTTGGCCCATGCTATCATTGGCTCTTTTACTACCTCTTCCGCCCTGTCGAATTCTAATAGATAATTATATACTCTGGATAATATTTCTTTTTTCTGGACCTATCAGTAATTTGTCTATGCCATCCTATTTAGGCACATTTTTGAGGCCGGGCGCATGCACGGAAGGCTGGGCGCATGCGTGGACAGGGTGTGTGTGCTCAAATTTGCGAACTGGTAGCCCCTGATGCCACCCCTGATGACGTGTCCCAAGATGAGCTCAGCCGTAGATAGCTAAGAACTTTGCTGCTCTTCCCTGTGTTGATCCTCTTTTTCTTGATATATTGTTTGAACAATCTGCTCAATTTTCTGTTGTTCCCAGTGGAAATCTCTTGCCAGGCTTCCGAGAACTCGGAATTTCATTGCCAGCATCATGAAGACTCAACAGTCTCTGGACATGCTGGTAGCAGCTGCAGAGTCACCATTTTCGCTGAGATACCAGGCTTTGTGTCAAAAAAAACATCTTTCCTTTCTCTTGCATGGCAGGGTCTTGCTGCACTTAAAAAAAAATGCCCCTATTTTTACAGGCTCTTCTGAGTATGGTGGTTCTTGTATTACAGTACTGGCCAAAATCTGGGAAACTTTTTGGGGAAAGTGTATTTTTGAGGTTTGATGGCTAATATCACCACTTTTTTGGGTGGAGTTTCAAGATAATCCTATTCCACTGCTGGAATGGCCTGGGAATAGCCCAGACCTTAACCCAATTCAAAAACTATGGAGCCGACTAAAGAAATTGTTAGTCAGAAGCAGTGGTGAAATCCAATTTTTTAAATTATTTTTTTATTGAAGGCAGGTTGATAGCCATTGTTTTTTCTGCAGTTCTAATGATCCTCTGAAGTTGGTGTCTGTCTTGTTGGATTGCAGAACCAAACCAGACAGTTATAGGGGTGCAGATGACAGACTCCATAATTCCTCTGTAGAACTGGATCAGCAGCTCCTTGGGCAGTTTGAGCTTTCTGGGTTGACGCAGAAAGAACATTCTTTGTTGTGCTTTTTTGATGACGTTTTTGATGTTAGCTGTCCATTTTAGATCTTGTGATATGGTAGAACCTAGAAATTTGAAGGTCTCTACTGTTGATACTGTGTTGTCTAGTATTGTGAGAGGTGGAAGTATGGAAGGTTTTCTCCTAAAGTCTACCACCATTTCTACGGTTTTGAGTGTGTTTTTGATTTTTTGGTTTTGAGAGATTCCATAATATCTTACAATAATTTATTTTTATTTAGGACATTTATGGCAACCCTTCTTGTTTCAAAGCAACTCTGAACTTTGTTTATTTTATAGTAGTGAATTCACGGGTAAACCACTGACTGTTGATAAGTTTGAAACTTAAGACTGCTTAGAAAAGTAAGGAAAAAGAACTTTCCCCGTCTCCTTTTGTATCTTAGTTTGCAGTTTTAGATTGCATTTTTCCTTTGTTGAGTTTCTTTTTTTAAGACAAAACATTGTTTCATTAGAAAACTTAAAGATATTCAATCATTAAAAAAAAAAAAAGACTTAGACAAAGTAAAGAAAAAGGTTGAAATCTGGAAATGTTCTTTCCGGCTGCTTTACGCAGAGGAAACAAGCAGATGAAGGCTGCAGGGCAGAAAATCCTCAACCTCCATTGTTACTGCAGAATATTTGTCAGTGTGTTCTTTTCTTTGTTAGCAATAGCATCTATCTCACAATGTTCTTGAGTCAGTTTACAAATAAAAAGTGCTAACATCCAATTATGCTCAGAACAAAAGCAGCAACGAAATCCCCAGGTTGTGCTTTTAACGTTAAGGAAAAAAAACAAGAAATCAGCGAGAAACATCACAGAGAAATCCCCCAGATGCAACTCAAACCACCCAAGATCTTTAACAGGGCAGCAAAGGAACAATTGCTTGGGGACCGTGGGACCCAGCCTCAGGGGGGGCAAAAAAGTCAATATGGCAGATGAAATCAGGCAGTTGAAGCCTCACTCCTACCTGCATTGAACAGGCAACAAATTAAGAGAGAGAGAGAGTCAAAGACAGACAGACAGACACAGACAGACAGACACACAGAGAGAGACAGAGACAGAGAGAGACAGAGACAAAGAGAGAGAGACAGAGACAGACAGACAGACAGACAGAAAGACAGAGACAGAGAAACAAAGAGAGACACAGAAAGAGATACAGAGAGAGACATAGAGAGACAGAAACAGAGAGACAGTGAGAGAGATGCAGAGAGAGACACACAGAGAGACAGAGACAGAGACACAGAGACACACACACAGAGAGAGACAGAGACAGAGAGACAAAGAGAGAGACACAGAGAGAGACATAGAGAGACAGAAACAGAGAGAGAGAGACAGACAGACAGAGAGAGACAGAGACAGATAGGCAGAGACAGAGTGACAGAGAGAGAGAAGAGAAAAGAGAGAGAGAGACAGAGAGAGACAGAGAGAGACAGAGAAATAGGTAAAGACAGAGTTACAGAGAGAGACAGACAGACAGAGAGAGAGAGAGACAGAGACACAGACACAGAGAGACAGAGAGAGAGAGAGAGAGACAGAGAGAGAGAGAGCTAGCTAGCTCTTTGAGTGTGAGGGGATATATGTCACACCGCTCAATTTTACTGGTCTCCTTTCCTGGCACCCCTGGAGAGAGATCCCATGGAAAAATCTCTTCAAAAATATAGTTCACCATTCAAACTGAGTGCTCATGGAATATAGATGGCAGGTTAATATTTTAAGACATAATTTTTAAAAGTTACAATATTTAAGAATTATTCCTATAGGTTTATTTATATTTCACCTTTATTTTATTCACAAATAACTAAAGGAGGCAAACAGATCCAACGAACCTTCCTCCTCCAATTTTCCCTACCACACAACAATCCTGTGAGGTGAGTTGAGCTGAGAGGAGGGGTGAAATTCAGCCAGTTCTATCCAGCTTGGGTGAACCGGTAGCGGCGGCTGTGGGAGGCTCTGCCCACCCGCGTGGACGTCATGACGTCACTTTTTTGTGACATTTTAAGCCTCTGCACATGCGGCATTAACACATTTGAGAACCAATATGGAAGGTTAGTGAATTTCACCCCGGGCTGAGAGAGATTGACTGGCCCAAAGTCACCCAGCCTACTTTCATGGCTAAAATGGGATTAGAACTCACAGTCTCCTGATGACTGGAGCAAAGTCACCCTGGTGGCTTTTATGCCTAAGGTGAGACTAGATCTCACAGTCTCCTGGTGATTTGGCCAACGTCACCTAGCTGGCTTTCGTGGCTAAGGCGGGACTAGAACTCATGATCTCAAAAAAGCACAGCAAAGAATGTTCTTTCTGCACCAACTCAGAATGCTCAAACTGCCCAAGGAGCTGCTGATCCAGTTCTACAGAGGAATTATGGAGTCTGTCATCTGCACCTCTATAACTATCTGGTTTGGCTCTGCTCTGCAACCCAACAAGACAGACACAGATTTCAACAGATAATTAGAACCGCAGAAAAAAACAATTGTTACCAACCTGCCTTCCGTTGAGGTCCTGTATACTGCAAGAGTCAAAAAGAGGGCTGTGAAAATATTTACAGACCCCTCAAATCCTGGACATAAACTGTTTCAACTCCTACTGTCAAAACGATGCTATAGAGCACTGCACATCAGAACAACTAGACACAAGAACAGTTTTTTCCCAAGTGGCATCACTCTGCTAAACAAATAATTCCCTCAACACTGTCAAACTAGTTATTAAGTCTGCATTACTATTAATCTTCTCATCGTTCCCGTCACCCATCTCCTTCCACTTATGACTGTATGTGTAACCTTGTTGCTGGTATCCTTAAGATTTATATTGACTGTTTCCTAATATGATTTGATTGCTTATTTGTACCCTATGACTATCATTAAGTGTTGTACCTTATGATTCTTGACGAATCTATCTTTTCTTTTTATGTACACTGAGAGCTCATGCACCAAGACAAATTCCTTGTGTGTCCAATCACGCTTGGCCAATAAAGAATTCTATTCTATTCTATTCTATTCTATTCTATTCTATTCTATTCTATTCTATTCTATTCTATTCTATTCTATTCTATTCTATTCTACTCTACTCTACTCTACTCTACTCTACTCTACTCTACTCTACTCTATTCTTTCTAGTCTGGTGCCTTAACCATTAGACCATTTGAAGTTTGTCCCACATACTGGTGTTTACTGGATCTCAGTGATAGAAAGAAGTAGGGATAAAAGCAACACTATTACCACCACCCTGGAACAGAAACCAAACAAAGGAGAATTTCAGGAGGAAATATTTAATTTAAATTTATGTGATATATTCAGTTGGGTCTCACAACTGATGACAGTTCCTCAGAAACTTTAAGTAGGGTTCAGCCTTTCTAGGATTTCAGTGGAGACCACCAGAACATCCCACAGCCTCTAATTTAGATTGGGAAATTGAGGGGGGGAGAGTAAAATGATCACTAATGTGAATAAAACGATCCTTGATTTGGGGAGATTTTCTTTTCTTTCATTGAGAATGATCTGGGGGAGTGCTTGGTGCCATCTGAGCTTGGTGTTTTTCTTGCAGAAGTTTCAATACCAAACTAGGTAACATCATCAGTGCTAGCATGATGAAAAGTGTATGAAAGAAAGTTATGAATAGACTCAACCAGGATCGCAGAGCATCCTCCGAAACAGAAGCTACAACAAATCCTGTCAGTTCATTAAAGTAACCCGAAGACAACACAGCAAATTGTAAATGAAGGATGTGTAGCTGTTTGCTAATTACAACACTCAGAAGAATGAGTATCTGGGTTTGAGGAAGTACCATATATTTACTGATAATATTTATTTATTTATTTATTTATTTATTTATTTATTTATTTATTTATTTATTTATTTATTTATTTATTTATTTATTTATTTATTTATTGGTTCGATTTATATGCCGCCCTTCTCCGGAGACTCAGGGCGGTTTACAATACGTTAAGCATTAGCCTTCATACTTTTGTATATACCTGCTTAATAGGGCTTTTGCCCCCTCCCCCAAGCGGTGTTCTTTTTTTATATAAAGTCAGCTTATTGCCCCCACAATCTGGGTCCTCATTTTACCTACCTCGAAAGGATGGAAGGCTGAGTCAACCTTGAGCCTGGTGAGATTCGAACTTGCAGTAATTGCAGGCAGCTGGTGCTACTTAATCCTTACTTCTGGTTTGTTACTTAATCCTTATTTCTGGTTTGTCATGTCCTCTACGTGACCCACTGAGGATTTTTCTTTTGTCGTTCTATCACTTGTAGGCACCATTAGATATTAATTTAGGAAATGACCTAATGTTTAGACATGTTGTAATTTCAGAGCCTATTTCCATCTTTCTGATCGTCAAATCAGGGCTTGTGTAAAATGTATTATTTAATTCCCTCTATCATTTTACACCGCATTTCTGCAAACAGCTGCATGGGGTTGACTTATCACAATTGAATTCACGGCGGGGAATATAATAGATTTTGTCCTAATAGCCACCTTTGGTGAGATTTGGGGTGTCTTAAATCTCAGAAAATTAAATTGCTTGTACACAGACATAAACACACGTCACATACAATCGCAACTCTCCAATACAACAGCCAAAAAAGGCAACTAAACATTGGTGAAATGATTACTATCACAAATGGGGAAGGAGAAACCCTCTCTTTTTGCAATAAACACATATATTCTGTTCAATTAAGTTTTAAATACCAGCTCTTTGACACTTACCTACCAGAAAAAATATGCTAAAATTTATCTGAAATGTCAGGCAGATTACATATGTGTTTTCATTAAGGGGGAGAGAGGATAATAACCAGTGGTGGGATTCAGCTGGTTCTGTCCAGTTTGGGTGAACTGGTAGTGCCGACTGTGGTAAGCCCCGCCTACCTGCTCAGACGTAATGATGTCCTACCATGTTTCCCCAAAAATAAGGCCGGGTATTATATTAATTTTTGCTCCAAAAGACGCATTAGGGCTTATTTTCTGGTTAGGTCTTATTTTGGGGGGGGGGATACGGTACTAAATGCACCCATCTGGCTGACAATCATAACTGGGGCTTATTTTGGGGGTAGGGCTTATATTACCAGCATCCTGAAAAATCATGCTAGGACTTATTTTCCAGTTGGGTCTTATTTTTTGGGAAATACAGTCCTAAATGCATCCATCTGGCTGACAATTGTAACTGGGGCTTATTTTGGGGGTAGGGCTTATATTACGAGCATCCTGAAAAATCATGCTAGGACTTATTTTCCGGTTAGGTCTTATTTTTGGGAAATACGGTACTAAATGCATCCATCTGGCTGACAATTGTAACTGGGGCTTATTTTGGGGGTAGGGCTTATATTACGAGCATCCTGAAAAATCATGCTAGGACTTATTTTCCAGTTGGGTCTTATTTTTTGGGAAATACGGTACTAAATGCATCCATCTGGCTGACAATCGTAACTGGGGCTTATTTTGGGGGTAGGGCTTATATTACGAGCATCCTGAAAAATCATGCTAGGACTTATTTTCCGGTTGGGTCTTATTTTTTGGGAAATACAGTCCTAAATGCATCCATCTGGCTGACAATTGTAACGGGCTTATTTTGGGGGTAGGGCTTATATTACGAGCATCCTGAAAAATCATGCTAGGACTTATTTTCCGGTTAGGTCTTATTTTTTGGGAAATACGGTACTAAATGCATCCATCTGGCTGACAATCGTAACTGGGGCTTATTTTGGGGGTAGGGCTTATATTACCAGCATCCTGAAAAATCATGCTAGGACTTATTTTCCAGTTGGGTCTTATTTTTTGGGAAATACAGTCCTAAATGCATCCATCTGGCTGACAATTGTAACTGGGGCTTATTTTGGGGGTAGGGCTTATATTACGAGCATCCTGAAAAATCATGCTAGGACTTATTTTCCAGTTGGGTCTTATTTTTTGGGAAATACGGTACTAAATGCATCCATCTGGCTGACAATCGTAACTGGGGCTTATTTTGGGGGTAGGGCTTATATTACGAGCATCCTGAAAAATCATGCTAGGACTTATTTTCCGGTTGGGTCTTATTTTTTGGGAAATACAGTCCTAAATGCATCCATCTGGCTGACAATTGTAACTGGGGCTTATTTTGGGGGTAGGGCTTATATTACGAGCATCCTGAAAAATCATGCTAGGACTTATTTTCCGGTTGGGTCTTATTTTTTGGGAAATACGGTACTAAATGCATCCATCTGGCTGACAATCGTAACTGGGGCTTATTTTGGGGGTAGGGCTTATATATTACGAGCATCCTGAAAAATCACACTAGGACTTATTTTCTGGTTGGGTCTTATTTTGGGGGAAACAGGGTATTTAGCCATATTTTAGAGGCTGTGTGCATGCGCGAAAGGTGTGCACGCAAGCAAAGGGCATGCACAGAAGCCCAAGCATGCGTGGAAGGTATGTGTGCTTACATTTACGAACTGGTAGGGTAGGGAAGGTAAGTGAATCCCACCACTGATAATAACATTATCATTTATTTATCAATTTAATATTTAATGTTTGTATTTCAGTTTTCATGAAGCTTATAAGCCACCCAATATCTCAGTTATTGAGATGGCAGGAATATTCATTTAAATAAAAATAAACAAATTAAATTAATGTCCACATTTTAATTTTTTAACAAATTTAAAAAAAAACTATTCATATTTGCAATCATTCTGCGCTTTGGCAAAATGTATTCCTTTTCAGCATACAATCCATGAAACCCCAAAGTAAATTACAAGTACCTTACATTTCTTTGACCTTAAATTTTTCAATTTGACCTATCCCCATTTTTTATTTGTTTGTCGGCTTTTTGGTCAGTTTAGTTTATACCCTGCCTCTCAAATAAAGGAATGAATAAAGGAAGGACAACCTGTACACTACATATTTACCTCTAATAATATCATTAAGCCACCTGGAGTCACCATGAGTGAGTTGGGCAGCCATATAAATTTTCTTAACAAATAAATAAACAATAATCCTTAGCTCAAAAATAATCCAGTAGGATATACTGTATTTTTATAAGTATAAGATGCACTTTTTCACCCTTAAAAGAGGCTGAAAATTTGGGTGCTTCTTATACTCCAAATGTAGCTTTTTTGAAGCATTTTTTCAACCCTAACGAGGTGCTAGTGAGTGAAGAGATCTTCCGCGCTTGCTTTTCTCATTGCTTCTCTCTCCAAAGATCAGCTGTGCTTTAGAAGCTGTTTTTTATCTCCAATCAGGGGATAAAAAGCATGCAGGTGTGCTCAAAACCAGCGAACTAATGCACTGAAGCTGACCAGACTAAGGACACTAGCCAGTTGAATACCTGGTAGGCAGATTTTTTTCCCCCTATTTTCCTCCCAAAAAACTAAGCTGCGTCTTATACTCCAAAAAATACAATACTTAAGAGCTGAATGTTTTGTTCTCTTCATTGGTTCCCTCTTCTTTTTAAAGATCCAAGCTATTTTTGATGCATGAGATATCTGCATATATTCAGAGGTGGGATTTACTTACCTTCCATACTGGTTCGCAAACATGAGTGCATGGCCTTCTGTGCATGCACAGTACTCATGCATTACATCCGGGCAGGTGGGCGGAGCCTCCCACAGTCGTTGCTACCAATTCGCCCAATCTGGAGCGAACTGGCTGAATCCCACTACTGCATATATCCTAATCTAATCTAATCCTAATCATAAATTTGTCAAGCATATATAAGATAACAGGTAAAACTATAAACATAATCTGAATACATGAAAAGAGTAATTAAAAAGGAATATTAGGACAGGAATGGTAATTACGCTGGTGCACTTATGCACGCCCCTTCTAAATGAGCCCTCAATCTAAATGAGATCGTAGCCTGAGGCCATGAGAGAGGTCACCCATACCTCATTCTCTTGATTGCTTAACTATCTATACTGTGGCCATGAATAAACCTTCTCTGTGATCCTTACATTCTATCTGGTTGGTACTGGCTTCCCGGGAGGTTACACGAGGCTGGCTCCAGGGCGTTATTAATGCTTCCTTGAGTGAGGGTCACTTCCCCGCTGCCCTGAAAGAGGCGGTGGTGAGGCCTCTCCTCAAGAAGCCGTCCCTGGACCCAGCAATATTGGCTAACTATCGTCCTGTCTCCAACCTTCGCTTCATTGCGAAGGTTGTTGAGAGTGTGGTCGCGCAACAGTTTCCACAATTCCTGGAGGAAACATCCTATCTGGATCCGTTCCAGTCAGGTTTCAGGTCTGGGCACAGCACGGAAACGGCATTGGTCGCGCTGGTTGATGATCTCTGGAGGGCTCGGGACAGGGGTTATTCCTCTGTTCTGGTCCTATTAGATCTCTCAGCGGCTTTTGATACCATCGACCATGGTATCATGCTGCACCGGCTGGAAGAGTTGGGGGTGGGAGGCACCGTGTTACGGTGGTTCTCCTCCTTTCTCTCCGACCGGTCGCAGTTTGTGTTGGCAGGGGGACAGAGGTCGACCTCGAGGCCTCTCATTTGTGGAGTGCCGCAGGGATCGGTCCTCTCGCCCCTTCTGTTCAACATTTATGTGAAGCCGCTGGGCGAGATCATCCATGGCTTTGGGGTGAGATACCACCAGTACGCTGATGACACCCAGCTGTACATCTCCACCCCAGGCCACCCCAACGATGCCCTTGAAGTGATGTCCCAGTGCCTGGAGGCTGTGCGGATCTGGATGGGGAGGAACAGGCTCAGGCTCAACCCTTCCAAGACTGAGTGGCTGTGGCTCCCGGCATCCCGATATAGTCAGTTGACTCCATCACTGACTATTGGGGGCGAGTCTTTGGCCCCCACTGAAAGGGCTCGCAATCTGGGAGTCCTCCTGGATAGGCAGCTGTCTTTGGAGGAACATCTGACGGCTGTTACCAGGGGGACCTTTTATCAGGTTCGCCTGATTCGCCAGTTGCGGCCCTTTCTGGATCGGGATTCCCTGTGCACAGTCACTCATGCCCTCGTCACCTCTCGCCTTGACTACTGTAACGCTCTCTACATGGGGCTCCCCTTGAGGAGCACCCGGAGGCTCCAGCTGGTCCAGAATGCAGCAGCGCGGGTAGTGATGGGAGCAACATGGCGCTCCCATGTAACACCACTCCTGCGCGAGCTGCACTGGCTCCCGGTGGTCTTCCGGGTGCGCTTCAAGGTGTTGGTTATCACCTTTAAAGCGCTCCATGGCATAGGGCCTAGCTATCTCCGAGACCGCCTGCTGCTACCGATGACCTCCCATCGACCCGTGCGCTCCCACAGAGAGGGCCTCCTCAGGGTGCCATCAGCCAAACAATGTAGGCTGGTGGCCCCCAGGGGGAGGGCTTTCTCTGTGGGGGCTCCCACCCTCTGGAATCAGTTGCCCCCGGAGATAAGAAGAATCCAGGACCTCAATGCCTTCCGTCGTTCCCTGAAAACCTATCTTTTTCAGCAAGCCGGGTTGGCTTAAGAAGAAATTTTAAAATTTTTAAATCCTTTTAATTAGTCTGTGATTTTTAATTTTTTGGGCCAAATTTTATATATATTTTTAAATGTTTTAATATTTGTATTCTATGTTTTTTATCTTGGCTGTACACCGCCCTGAGTCCTCAGGGAGAAGGGCGGTATATAAATTCGAAATTAAATTAAATTAAATCTCTGAGCTATGGTTCCTCCAAATTTTTGAGACACTGCAAAACATAATTGGGAAGTTAAATAACAGCATTTGCAGAATGCAGAATAACAGAACTGGAAGGGACATTACAGATTCTACTCCAGCCCCTATAACATTCTGGACAAATGGCTGTCCAATCTCTTCTTCTTAAAAACTCCAGTGATGGAGCATCCACAACTTCTGAAGGCAAGCATTCTACTTAGTAATTGTTCTCACTGTCAGGAAAATTCTCCTTAATTTCAGGTTGGATCTCTCCAGGGGTGAAATCCAACAGGTTCTGACAGGTTCTGGAAAATCAGTAGCGGAAATTTTGAGCAGTTCAGAGAACCAGGAAATACCACCTCTGGCTGGCCCCAGAGAGGGGTGGGAATGGAGATTTTGCAATATCCTTCCCCCTGGAGTGGGGAGGGAATGGGGGTTTTGCAGTATCCTTCACCCCCGGAGTGGGGAGGGAATGGAGATTTTGCAGTATTCTTCCCCTGCCACGCCCAACAAGCCATGCCCATAGAACGGTAGTAAAAAAATTTGGATTTCACCACTGGATCTCTCTCTGATTAGCTTCCATCCATTACATTTTGACCTGTCCTTAGGTGCTTTGGACAATAAGTTGACTCCTCTTCTCTGGGACATCCCCTTAAATATTGGAGTTGGAAGGGATCTTGGAGATCTACTAGTTCAACCTCCTGCTCAAGAAGTAAACCCTATTCCATTTCAGACAAATGGTTATCCAATCTCTTCTTAAAAACCTCCAATGTTGGAGCACCCACAACTTGTGAAGATTAGCTGTTCCACTGGTTATTGGTCTGACTGTCAGGAAATTTCTCCTTATTTCTAGGTTGGATATTTCCTTGATTAGTTTCCACCCATTGCTTCTTGTCTTGCCTTCAGGTGCTTTGGAGAATAGATTGACTCCCTCTCCTTTGTGGCAGCCCCTGAGATACTGGAACACTGCTATCATGTCTCCCCTAGTCCTTCTTTTCATTAACCTAGACATACCCAATTCCAGCAACCATTCTTTTTATGTTTTAACTTTCAGTACCCTTATCATCTTCTCTGCATTCTTGCGGGAGTGTCAACATTTTTTTTGTATCTTGGTGACCAAATCTGAATACAGTATTCCAAGTGTTGTCTTACCAGTGCAGTATAAAGTGATACTAACACTTTGGATATTTCCTTGATTAGTTTCCATCCATTGCTTCTTGTCCTGCCCTCAGGTACTTTGGAGAATAGCTTGACTCCCTCTTCTTTCTGGCAGCCCCTCAAATATTGTAACACTGTTATCATGTCTCCCCTAGTTCTTCTTTTTATTCGACCAGACATTCCCAGTTCCCGCAACTATTCTTTGCAAAGTTTAACTTCCAGTCCCCTAATCCTCTTTGTTGCTCTTCTCTGCACTCTTCCTAGAGTCTCCACATTTTTTTACATCGTGGTGACCAACATTGGATGCAATATTCCAAGTGTGGCCTTACCAAGTCATGATTGATTCTATTACTCTGTTGATGCAGTCTATAATTGCATTGGCTTTTTTTTTTTGGCATTGAGATCATTTTAGTTCCAGGGCTGGTGAAAGTTTTTAGTCTTGGTTGCCAGAGAAGTAATTTTGCCGTTACAGTGATATTTCTTTTCTTTCTTTCTTTTTCTTAGCCAATCTAGACAAGAATTGTCAATTTATTATTTTGCAAGCTAAATATAACTCTAAGCCATTAACCTCATGTAATGCACGTTATTATGATTTCAGGGGGGAAATTTTTCCTTAACTTTAATTCATTACCTGGATTGAGCTTCTTTCCTATAATTGGGGAGATATACAAGTAAGTCCGGCCTCTTCGTTAGACTCTGTTTTGCCATCCAGAGACTGTGGGAGATCATAAAGCTACTTTTGTGCTGAGAAAGCTTTGCCAACAGGTGGGGAGAGGCAATTAAAGCCGATAGCAAATACTTCCTTGTATACAAAGACCACCGACATCTCTTAACAAATTGCCTCATCTTTTTTCCCTTGAATTTTATCTTGCAGTCAAAGGAATATTGCAGTGATGGCTAACCTTTTTCTCATCGTATGCCGAAATTGTGCCCCCCTCCCCCTGTGCATGCGTGCGGGTCTCCCACATACACCCCACCCCCCACACATCCCAAAAATCGGCTGGCCAGAGGGAGGCAAGTGCGTGCTTGCGCGGTGGAACTGAACTGGGCGATGGCTCGCGTGCCCGCAGAGAGTACTCTTCGTGCCAGCTGTGGCATGCGTGCCATAGGTTTGCCATCACAGGAATATTGTCTTGTTTGAGGGAAGAATTTTTGGACTGGAATCCAAAAGAGAATCCCCTTTTCTCATCTCCTGCATTGGGGAGAGGGATGGAGATAGGGAAGGGGGGGGAGGAAGAGAGAAAAAGAGAAAGGGAGGGATGGAGAGAAAGGGAGGAAGGGAGCAAGAGAGAGGTGGAGAGAGAGAAAGAGAGAGAGGAAAAACAATTTCAAATAATTCTGTGGCTAAGTCTCGGTTTCAATCCTGATGGCAGATTTTCAGGGCACGTACCCTTCGTAACGGGAGATCGCTCCTCTCCCCGTCACCCCTGGATGCTCCCCTCACTACTGCTGTCCCCTCCAAGGACCCGCTTTGCCGTTACAGGCTTCCAAATGCAGAAAAATCAGACAGGAAGAATGGAGTCCAGGTTTCCTGTACCACATCACCGTAATGTCACCCAGGAAAAAAAATTCAGCAACGGGTTCTCTGCCTGGTTGCTGGGTGGGCGTGGCCATGGTGGGCGTGGCCTAGTCAGCCTCCTGCAGCATGGCAGGAGGGGGCTTTTTTGCCTTCCCCAGGCTCCGGAGGCTTTCCTCGAGCCTCTGGGAGGGTGAAAACTGCCTCCCCCAGCTTCCGAAAGGCCCGGTTTTCCCCCTCTCCGAGCCTTCGTGTGGGCCGTGCACTTACCTCACATCCAAAATGGGCCACGTGGAGACTCCTGGGAGGGGCAGGGTGGGGTGTGCAGGGCCAGCCAGGGGTGGGATTTGAAAGTTCTCTAAACCAGCCATAATGTTAGCTACGGATTCTCCCAAACCCAGGTGAACCTGTAGCAGCCCACTGCTTTGTTGGTTTGAATTTTTTTAAAAAAAACCTCAGATATATGAACATTCAAACAACGGAGGACATTTCTGAAGGGTTGGGGGTTTTTTTGCGCTGATTTCCCTTCCATCCATCCACAGACCCGCAAAGACCACTCTGCGGATTTAACTTTGAATATGAAGAATAATATTAAATATATTCAGTTCCTCTGAAGTGTCACTTAAGACAAAAACGCTGTATTTGCTCCAATATTGGGTTTAGCCAGCCAAATGATCCTGTTTTAATGACCTGGAACTTCCATAATTATTTCAGAGTAAAGTTTCTGTGAATCTGTAAAATTGCAAAAATAACCTAGATATGATGGGTATGAATGATGGGTATGCATTTTCCAAAAGTCTTGACTTTTATGAGCCGTGGTAGTACAGTGGTTAGAATGCAGTACTGCAAGCTAGCTCTGCCAACAACCAGGAGTTTGATCCTGACCGGCTCAAGATTGACTCAGCCTTCCATCCTGAGTTCAGTAAAATGAGGACCCAGATTGCTGAAAGCAATATAAATATGAAATATAAATATATAAATATAAATATAAATATAAATATAAATATAAATATAAATATAAATATAAATATAAATATAAATATAAATATAAATATAAATATAAATATGAAAGGCTCTATAAATCACTTAGAGCAAGGGTGTCAAACTCGATTTTATTGAGAGATGCATCAAGGTTGCATTTGATCTCAAGGTTCAGGGTGGGTGTGGCCAGTGTGGGCATGATCAGCTTGATGTCATGTTGGGAGCTCCTGCAGTGGCCCAAGTGCCCTGCCAGTGAAAACAGTCTCTCGAGCTCTGTTTTCGGCTGCAACGGCCTCCTGCAGCCCTCTGCCAGTGAAAACGGAGTTCAGAAGAGCCATGTGAGGTCCTCCCAAGCTCCGTTTTTGCTGGCAGAGGCACCATGGGCTGGTCCTTCACTGTTTCCAGGGTGGCCATATGACCAAGAGCTGCGGTGGCGCAGTGGTTAGAATGCAGTACTGCAGCTAATTCTGCACTCTGACAAATCAGCCATCAATGGACACATAGATATTAACAACATCTACAGACTATGCAAAAGAGACAATCAACCAACCCAAAAGGGAAAAAGACTCCAGCACCTCTCCACCAATTATCATCACTCAAATCAGCATAGATTAACTCCAAGGTTAACACCAGACCAACAATCGAGTAAGCAATACCTCAATCAAGAAACTGCCAAACAAGTCAACAGCAAACAGCCAATTAAAGAATTTCCAAGACCACCAACAAAGGACAGGCAAGCCTACAGAATATAAAGTGACAGCAAACAGAATTCCTGGCTAGCACTGATGATGTTACCTAATTGGGTAATGAAACGTCTGCAAGAAACCAAGCAAGCTCAGAGAACACCAAGGACCCCACATAACAACTGCCTTATTTAGCCAGGGAAAGTCTGATCCCAATTGTGGACATAAGTCAAGGACTAAATGTATTGCTTTATGGAAAGTTATTAGTGTAGAACAGGGGTGTCAAAATTGATTTCTTTGAGGGCCGCATCAGGGTTGTGTTTGACTTTGGGGGGCCAAGGGTGGGCGTGGCCAGGGTGGGTGTGGCCAGCTTGACATCACTTGTGTCAGGGATGCCTGTGGTGGCCCAAAGGCTCTGCCAATGAAAACGGGCTCCCGGGCTCCATTTTTGGCTGGGACGGCCTCCTGCAACCCTCTGTCAGTGAAAATGGGGCTCGGGAAGGGCATGCGTGGTCCTCACAAGCTCTGTTTTCAGCTAGGATGGCCTCCTGCAGCCCTCGGCCAGTGAAAACGGAGCACGCAGCCCTCCCAAGCTCCGTTTTTGCTGGAAGAGGCACCATGGGCCGGTCATTCGCTGTTTCCAGAGTGGCCCCATGTGCCAGATCTAAGCACCCCATGGGCCAGATGCAGGGGTGGGTTCTAAATTTTTTTACTACCGGTTCTGTGGGCGTGGCTTATTTTGTGGGTGTGGCTTGGAGGTCATGTGACTAGGTGGGCATGGCTAGCTGGTCAGAGTCATTTCTGGAAGGTCCTTGCACTTACGACCAGTCCTCGCACTTACGACCCGACTCATTTGTTTGCTTTTAACACTGATCAGCTGTAGGACGGCCCTTTGAAGCCCCCCGGCAAGAGTTTAAACAGTTTTTTTCCCTCTAGTCATCAGCTGGGACTCAGGAGGCAGTAATAGATTGGGGGTGGGACCAAATAAAACGTAAGAATAATGTGGGTCGGGGGGGTGTGGGGTGGGAGGGCGGGAGGGGGAGAACCGGTTCAGTGACATCATATCGTCACTGCTACCGGCTCGGCCGAACCGGACCGAACCGGGAGGAACCCACCACTGGCCAGATGCGCCCCCCCCCAGGCCTTCAGTTTGACACCCCTGGTGTAGAAGAGGAATACGCTAGAAGTGTAACAACAAAGACCTTGACACCAGTGTTCTCAGCTGGCTCTATAATTATTCCATTTTGATTTAATATTAACAGAGAAAGCAAAGAAGCTTTAAAGCAGTGAATGTTTTCTTGACCTACATATCGAAAGATTGAAATTTAGTGATTTGTGAAGAACTCTGAATTCATCATGTGTGCAGTATTGCTAAAAAGATTGTTTTACTTTGATGGAGAGAATTTGCTGCACCTGATTTAGAAGCCTACGCTGGAAAGATGCGCTCACTTTTCATCTACGAAACGGCTTTTTATCTGCAATTTGGAAAAATCAATCATTATTATTTCAGGCAGCCAAGGTTAATCCTGTTGCTTATAAACTGAATTATGTACTCGCACATATGTATTCGATCGTGCTATTTTTATCGCTTTCCTTCTTTACTCTTGTTTTGCTTTTGATTGCTTGCGTTTTACATAATGTTTTTGTTCTTTTGCTTGCTTGGTTTGTTAAAGCAATAAAAATGTGCGTACGTGCATACACGCGCACACACACACATATTAGCAATGTTGACGGATTAAATTTCTTCTGGATTTCAAATCTAGGATATGTTGTAGCCAGGGTTGGGTTCTAAATTTTTTTACTACCGGTTCTGTGGGCGTGGCTTATTTTGTGGGTGTGGCTTGGAGATCATGTGACTAGGTGGGCATGGCTAGCTGGTCAGAGTCATTTCTGGAAGGTCCTTGCACTTACGACCAGTCCTCGGACTTACGACCCGACTCATTTGTTTGCTTTTAACACTGATCAGCTGTAGGATGGCCCTTTGAAGCCCCAAGGCAAGAGTTTAAACAGTTTTTTTTCCCTCTAGTCATCAGCTGGGACTCAGGAGGCAGCAATAGATTGGGGGTGGGACCAAATAAAAGGTAAGAATAATGTGGGGGGGAGGGCGGGGGGGGAGAACCGGTTCAGTGACGTCATATTGTCACCGCTACCGGCTCGGCCGAACCGGACTGAACCAGGAGGAACCCACCACTGGTTGTAGCCTGTCGGCCACCAGCCCCTCCAGCAGCCGAATCAGAGGAGCAGGAGGTGTGGGAGTCAGGATCAGCTTCAAGGCAACCTGAGAGCTCCGAGGGAGAAGAGAGAATGGAGCTGGCAGAGAGAGAATGAGAGAGAGAGAGAGAGAGAGAGGGAGAGGGAGAGGGAGAGAGAGAGAGGGGGGGAGAGGGAGAGGGAGAGGGAGAGGGAGAGGGAGAGGGAGAGAGAGGCAGAGCCTGGGGCATCCATCAGCCCTCAGATGGAGAGTCAACAGCCCCCAGGTCTGGAGGTGGCTGATGCTGTGGTCGACCAGCAGCCTGTGGAGCTGGCAGCGGAGTTGGACAGTGAGGAGGCTGAGGAAGAACATGGGCCAGTCCTGGAGTTAGGGGAAGGCCTGGATGAGGGCTCTGCATCGGAGGCAGAGATGGGGCCAGGGCCATCTGGGAGCGATGCGCGGAGTCTGGAGCCTCCAGAGACAGACATAAGAGAGGCAGAGGAACAGGAGGAGCCTGTTCCTAGTGCATGCATGCAAAGAGCTGCCAGAAGGCAAGAGCAGCTAAAGCAAAAAGGACAACTTGGGAGTAAGGCCAGGAGATGATTGGCCCCTCCCATAAGGCTTAAAAGAGCAGCAACAGCTCTTGGCCTCTTTGCCAGAAAACAACCATTGAGAGATTTGTTTTGTGTTTGGATGTATTTCTTTCTTGTCAGCGTCTTCAATTCCTGAACTGTTGCCAAGAAAAGCTTTTGGCAGTTTGCCTAATTCTCCCAAGGTCAGAGATAAACTTGGGCTCTTTGTAAGAAAGCAACGTTGCTACATCTGTTTTTAGTCGGCGTCTCTTGTTTCTGAACTTCGTGGGGCTTTGCCAAGAAAAGCCTTTGGCAGGGTGCCAAAGAAGATAAAAGTTTGTGATAAGGCCGAAGGACTTTTTCTGAAGGACTTGTTTTGGAATTAATTTGGACTCAGCTGGGAATGAAGTCATTCCCAGCTGTTATAATAAAATAGGTTTGTTTAAGAATAAGTGTGTCTTTTATGCCCTAAGTGAGCCTAGGTCACAACAGCTGATGAGGAAGAGGAGGAACAGCTGGGTCCAGTGCTTGACACGCGGATGCACAGAAGGCAGAGGAGAGGAGAGCAGTGGAAATCTATGGGCCGATCCTTGGAAAGGAAGAGCCACCGCTGCTAGCAAAGCCCCACCCTAGCTCTGGGGATAAAAGGCAGGGGGCGGAGATGAATAGATGTAGCAAACAGCAGACTTGTTAGCCTGCTGTGCGAGAGAGAGACTTTTTGTTGGGGCTGCTGGTACTTCTAATAAAGGAATCTTTGAGTTCACTTCAGAGGGTTTGTCGTGTTTGGGGAGCTGGGTCAGAACAGGATCAGCTGCTTTTTTAAAAAAGTTATATACTGGTGGCTATTGGATACAGGCAATCCTTGACTTACAACAGTTCATTTAGTGACCATTCAAAGTTTTACAGCGTAACAGAGTTGGAAGGGACCTTGTAGGTCATCTAGTCCAGCCCCCTGCTCAAGCAGGAGACCCTATACTAGTGATGGCTAACCTTTTTGCCATCGTGTGCCAGGAGGGGGAGCGGGGGAGATTCACGCTCACACATGTCCATACCCATAATTCTATGCATTTGCACGTGACTCCCCCTCCCCCCCGTTCCTGGCACGCAATGGCCTGGTAGGCCTATTTCTCTCTCTCTCTAGGAGTCTCTGGAGGCTGGGGACAGCAAAAAAGTCACTTCCTGTCCAACCAGAAGTTGGGCAATGAGCCATTTTGGGCCTCTGGAGGGCCTCTGAGGGAGTGCGGAAGGCTGTTTTCGCCCTCTCCAGATGCATAGAAAGGCTTTGGAACTAGGTGAGAAAGAACAATGGGCCTTCCCCACCCACCCCCAGGCCCTCCGGAGGCAAGAAACAGCCTGTTTCCCTATTTCTGGTGGGCCCAGAAGGCCTGAAAATCAGCTGAGCTGAAAATCAGAGCTGAGCTGGCCCACTGATATGGCTACGTGTGCCACCTGTGGTACGCGTCCGATAGGTTCGCCATCACGGCCCTATACCATTTCTGGCAAAAAATGACATGACCATTTTTCACGTAAGTGTGGTGGTCCCCCCATAATAATTTGAATCAAAACGCACATGCTTCTATTTTATATATTAAATAAAAATTAATTAATAAAAAATGTGCATGCTTGGGCAACTGATTTATATTTATGACGGTTGCAGAGTCCTGGAGTCATGTGATCCCCTTTTGTGACCTACTGACAAGCAAAGTCAATGGGGAAGCCAGATTCATTGAACAACTGCTGTGATTCACTTAACAACTGTGGCAAGAAAGGTCATAAAATGGAGCAAAGCTCACTTTACAAATGTCTCACTCAGCAACAGAAATTTTGGGTTCGATTGTGGTCATAAGGTCGAGGACTACCTGTGCTCTGTTTTCAAGACCTCGCTAACTCAATAACTTTGGTTGTCAGGGTTCCAAGTAACACCCCCAACAGAAGTAAGACTCCAATGTAGGCTGTCAAGGTTCTGACCGATTTAATTAACCCCAATTAAAATTATGAGCCTCGAGCCAAGGAATGCTTCGCGAGTTGACACAGGCATTCTCCTCAAAGTTCCATTTTATTCGAGATGTCCTATTGGCACATCTGGGAAAACCCGAATCTGAAAGGTCTCCGGGCTTTCCCCACCCAAATGAAAGTCCCTTCCCCTGCACCTGCATGTCCATCACATGGTCCAATCACATCCCCCTCCCAACTGGAGTTGCTTCCCATTCCCGCCACTCCAGGTGCAGGCTGAACGTCCTTGACTCCCAGGGAAAAGAATGTTGTTATAGCTATACATCTCATCCTGTCTCCATCCACCACCCCTTCCCATTTCCCATAGCATGCCCATCCACCAAGTGTGGCAGCCAGTGGTATTCTAAGCTATGTGCATGTGTGCAAGCTGCAGATGCGAGCAAAGCACATGTGTGGTGGGACGCACACATGTGTGGAAGGCGTGTGAGTGAGCGAAACAGGCAGGCGCGTACACACGCTCACATTTTCAGTGTGCGGCGAACTGGTGGTAATATTTTGTGAAACCCACCACTGGTGGCAGCCCTGATGATCCAAAGTGTAAGTAAAAGGTGGCCTCCAGGGCTGATAGGACCTGACTTGATATAGCTCATCTTTAAAAAGCCGGAACACAGGGGTGGGTTCTAAATTTTTTTACTACTGGTTCTGTGGGGGTGGCTTATTTTGTGGGTGTGACTTGGAGGTCATGTGACTAGGTGGGCATGGCTAGCTGGTCAGAGTCATTTCTGGAAGGTCCTCACACTTACGACCAGTCTTCGCACTTACGACCCGACTCATTTGTTTGCTTTTAACACTGAACAGCTGTAGGACGGCCCTTTGAAGCCCCGCGGCAAGAGTTTAAACAGTTTTTTTCCCTCTAGTCATCAGCTGGGACTCAGAGGCAGCAATAGATTGGGGGTGGGACCAAATAAAAGGTAAGAATAACGTGGGTAGGTGGGGGGGGAGAACCGGTTCGGTGACGTCATATCATCACTGCTACCGGCTCGGCCGAACCGGACCGAACCGGGAGGAACCCACCACTGCCAGAACAACAATTCCTCTGAAAAGAAAAGCAGATCATACCTCTATAGAAAGTGTATCTCATCAAAGAGATCAGAAACAGAATAACAAGAATTGGAAGGGACCTTGGAGGTCTTCTAGTCCAACCCCCTGTGTGTTTCATTTTTGTTCTGCCCCAGCTCTGGATTTCCGAGGAAATTGACATACACCAATGGTCCTTATCAAATTTATTAAGTAGCAAGAATAAACAAGACCGGCAAAGGTTGGCAACCAGCCCAGAAAACAAGATATGATAAACCAAAATACTCTGATAATAAATGCGAGTTGTTTCTGGCAAGAAACTTACTAACGGTGTGTGACTTAAATAGGCTAAGGGAGTGGCCAATTATCCTCAAGCCTTACTCTTGAGGAGACCTCCTCCTCCCAAGTAGCCACTCCTGCCTTTTGGCAGCCCTGCGTGCTCGGGCATTGAGGAGAGGCTCCTCCACTTCGCTCTCTCCACTTGAAGGAGCCTCTGGAGGTTCTGAAGGCCCTGGCTGAGTCTCTGCCTCTGGCACCACATCCTCTTCAGCCTCCTCGCTGTCCGACACGAGCGCTGATCCGCGCAGGCTGCTGGCGGGCCACAACAATTTTAGGCTCACTCTTACCAACTGCTGATGTCCACATCCATTTCATAGAGAAGAGGGTCGACCTTCCTTGCCAATATTGTCTACGTTCCTCTTACGTATGAAGTATTATGGGGGCTCCTTAAAGACGGCCTAATTTTCTGTTTTTATTTCTCTATCAAGCCTCTAGTGAAATTTCATTCATTCAAGCAGACCTAGATTTGAAAAGAAAATCCTGAAAAGTAGACAATTGCTAATAGCATCTGCTTTGGGCTGGGAGGAATTATTATTATTATATACACTAAGATGCTTTGAACATTTTTTATAACAAATTATGTTGAGACAAGCTGAACCAAAAATAAAAAAAAAACCTTGTTGATGCATTATATAAGGCAGACTGGGATTTTTAAAAAAAAAAATTCTTTTTTTAGTATCAGGCTATTCATGACTGACAAAAACAGGAGCTAGTTTAGCTCAGAACGATGTACAAAATGCAAATAGTGAGGCTGGTGGTTGAGAACAATTTGTTAGAAGGTCAGAGCTAAAATCTTTGACAGTTTTTGCTCTTGTATTTGTTATTGTTGGTGTTTCTGTAAGTACATTTTTGTTTTGGAGATTCTCTACCTAAGTGGGTGGATTATTCCTCCAAATCAAAGATCTTCTTAGCCACTCCAGTGAGTCTCGGAGCAAATTATTTTAACCAATTGGGGGAAGAATTGATAGAAGTAAACTGCAAAGAGAATTCTTCGACACAAATTTTAATTTGTTTTTCTTTTTGTTTTAGTAGTGTTAGAAGAAATATCCATCTGGGTTCAGTTCCAAGTGGGGACAAAGACACTGGAAACATGGAGGCTGATTGGAAAGATGGTTTAATGGAGCAGAACCATTAAACACAGGATCCTGGGGCAGCTGAACTCATGGAGGAAAGAGAGAGCAGGGGTGAAATCCAGCAGGTTCTGACAGGTTCTGGAGAACCGGTAGCGGAAATTTTGAGTAGTTCAGAGAACCAGCAAATACCACCTCTGGCTGGCCCCAGAGTGGGGTGGGAATGGAGATTTTGCAGTATCCTTCCCCTGGAGTGGGGTGGGAATGGAGATTTTGCAGTATCCTTCCCCTGCCACACCCACTAAGTCACACCACGCCCACCAAGCCACATCCACAGAACCGGTAGTAAAAAATTTTGAATTTCACCACTGAGAAAGAGAGGTATTTATACCCTCTCTTGGGCCTTCCCCTTGAGCTTCCTGTTCCTGTGCAAGAAATGTATTCTATTGGTTGTTGTCAGACTCCCAGGGGGCTATGCGGGGGTCATAGCTAACTTTGTAGTCTGTCTGTGTCCCAGGCTTGATTGAATCTTGCTGGGTGATGCAATGAAGGGCAGTTCCTATTGTGGCTGAATGGATTTGCCCTGAAGGATAATCCCATCACCCTGGAGCTGAAGGTTTTTGTTTTGTAGATAGGCTGGCCCAGTCTTTGGTCTTGTAGATAAACTGGCACCAAAGTATCTGCTGGGGGCAGGGAGCTGGGGCTGAATTTCTGTCTCCAAGAGCATGTTTCTCAATTTCTCATCCAGGGAAATATAATATTCTGTCCTTTTAATATTTCCTAAAATATTTCATTCTTCTAGGAGGGAGTGGGTGCTAACTTTCTACAGTACGAAAAGTTGCAGTAGCTGGGATTGTCTCCACAAAACAGAACACACAACATAGAATCATTGGGCTGGAAGAGACCTCGGAGATCTTCTAGTCCAACCTCCTACCTAAGGCAGGAGACTTTATACCACCCCCAACAAATGGTTGTCCAGTCTCAGAGGCAAACTATTTGATCGATTAATTGTTCTCATTGTCAAAAAATTTCTCCTTACTTCTAGGTTGGATCCCTCTTTAACAAGCTTCCACCCCTTACTTCTTGCTCTGTCCTTTGGTGCTTTGGGGAATAAATCAATCCCTTCTTCTCTGTGACAGCCCCTCAAGTACTTTAAACCAGTTATCACAGCTCCTGAAATCCTACTGTAGGAAGTTAGCACCCACCCTTCTCCTAGGACAGTGGTTCTCAACCTTCCTAATACCGCAACCCTTTAATACAGTTCCTCATGTTGTGGTGACCCCCAACCATAAAATGTGTGCCAAAAGTCTGAGTGTGTGAGCGCTTTCACGCTCTCACGTGCCAGCACCCATAATACAATGGGTGCCTCCATTTGCTTATGTGGCACATGACCCCCCCATGCTCCTAATGCATAGGCACCTCACACTGCACATTCAACCCGCACTGCGCATGTGCGCGCCCTCCATGCATGCGCCACCACTTTTTCCAAGAGGGTCGGCGCGCCTCTTACCGGAGGACAACCAGTTACCGGCCCGTTCCCTGGTTAGACAGCTGTTCCCAAGCCGGCGCTTCTCTCGGGCACCCAGGGCTGGCAAGCAGTTCTTCTTCCGAGAAAGGGGGGGAGAGGCAGGCACGCTGGTGGAGACAGGCTTTGGCTGCTCATTCTGCTGCGACCCCGAACCCTTGCCTGGGCTCCTCCCTGCTGGGTGCTGGGCTTCCCAGGAAGCCCCCTGCACCTTTCCTGCCTTGGTCAGAGCCTGATTCCAGAAGTGGCCCAGGGAAGTGTGGAGGTCGGGACTCGGTTGGCGAAGCAGGTGCTGCACAGGAGGCATAAAGCAAGGCGCTGCCACCCAAAAACACTGTTGCTGCGATCTCAGCAAGCGTTTTCGGCCGGTAGCGCTGCGATCCCCTCCCCGAATCTGCGCTGCCGCCCAAAAATGCTTTCCTCCCTGGAAATGCACATTGCAGAGCCGTGCGCCCTTCTCCTCCTTCTCCACAGACTCGCTATGTGTTTTCCGATGGTCTTAGGCGACCCCTGTGAAAGGTTCGTTCGACCCCGCAACCCACATGTTGAGAACCGCTGTCCTAGAAGAATGAAAATATTCTAGGAAATATTAAAAAGGCAGAATATTATATTTCCCTGGATGAGAAATGGAGAAACATGTTTTTTAGGCAGGAAGCAGGCTCACTCTTAATATCCCCCACCCTCCTCAATAGCCCACAGCAGATGTCAGCACTTAAGAGATAAAGAGATAGCTAGATAGCTAGGTCTATTCATAAGCAAACCCAAGATCCAACAAAGATAGGATTAGCCCTCTAACCATCTAGCAACAGAACTCACCACATGGCACCTGGGGAGATTGCATCCCTCAGCAAGGCTCAACCAAGCCTGGGACACAGACAACCTACAACCCCTGCATGGCCCCATAGGAGTCTGACAACCAATCAGAATACAAGCTCAAAATCAAAAGCCCAGAAAGGGCATAAAACCCAGGAACTCTCAGCATCTCGGCCATTTTTCTTCGCCCAAGATCTTCAAGGCATGTGATCCTGTTCATCAATAAACCATCTTCCAAAGCAGTCTCCACGTTTCCAGTGTCTTTCTCCCCACTTGGAACTGAACCCAGATGGACATTTCTTCCAACACTTCTCTTTGATAGGAGAGACATACCTAGCACCCTCAATTGTTCATCGTATGTCCCAAAGATGTTTTTTTTTTTCCAAGAGGCAATGGGACCTTCTGGTTTTTCTTTGAAGACATTTCGCTTCTCATCCAAGAAGCTTCCTCAGAATAGAGCTGAAGAAGCTTCTTGGATGAGAAGCGAAGCATCTTCAAAAAAAAAACAAAAAAAAAAACCAGAAAGTCCAGTTGCCTCTTGAAAAAAAGAACCTTTGGGACAACCATGACCTGGATGACGGAGAATCTCCATGGATCATTTACCGATGTTCCTCATGTGGTTTGGTCTCCAGTCTCCTAATCATCTTTGTTGCTCTTCTCTGCACCCTTTCTAGGGTCTCAGCATCTTTCTGGTATCATGGTGACCAGAACTGTAGGCACAGTATTTCAAGTGTGGCCTCACTAGTGCAGTATAAAGAAACGATTAAGGCTATAAATCAATGAAAGTGGCTTCTCCTGAATGTGAGCAAGGACACCATTTTCTCAGTTTCCTCAGCTGCTTGGGAACGCTTGAGAAAGCAAAACATTTTAATATTAAAAATTTGGAGAACCGTATGCTAATTCTCTCCATGTTTCTCCCCAAATATCAGAAGGGGGGTTGATGGTAACATGGCCTCCGGATTGATTCTCCTGGCTATGCAACCAAAGGAGTGCTAACAACATTTTGTCATTTTCCTGGCCTACCCAGTGTGACTTTTTTTGCATCTCCATAGCAGAGGTGGGTTTCAGCAGGTTCTGACCAGTTCTGGAGAACCGGTAGCAAAAATTTTGAGTAGTTCAGAGAACCGGTAGTAAAAATTCTGACTGGCCCCGCCCCCATTTATTCTCTGCCTCCCGAATCCCAGCTGATCGGGAGGAAATGGGGATTTCGCAGTAACCTTCCCCTGGATTGGGGACGGAATGGAGATTTTACAGTATCCTTCCCCTGTCACGCCCACCAAGCCATGCCACACCCACCAAGCACCCACAGAACCAGTAATAAAACATTTTGAAGCCCACCACTGCTCCATAGTGTCCTTTTGAAGCCCTTTGCAGATTTTGGGTAATCACTCCAACAATCCAGTAACTGAATCTGCTCACCCATTAAATGACACACTGTTTTATCAATAACACTATCCTTGAAAAGCTAAGGGGAAAACAGCAATAATCCGATCAGCAAATGTTACTGAAAATGGATAGACATTACATCAATAACCTCCTGCAAAAATGTCAGCATGTGAGTAAATAACAGAGGAAAATAAATACCAGGCATATTTTAGGCACCCCACCCTTTCAAAACAATAATACCAAACTGCATTTGAAAACTTGGTGATTATCTTAAAGCACAGCAAAGGTGCTTGTGGTCCTTGTCCTTCCTCCTTGGTGGCAGCCTATTGTAAATTTCTAGTACTTTGGAAAAGGGGGTCTGTCAGGGAAATAATAGCAGTAACTGTGAGCGGGATCTTGGAATCTTAGTGGACAACCAATTAAATATGTGCTAGCAGTGTGCAGCGGCAGCCAAGAAAGCCAATACAATCCTAAATTGCATTAACAGAGGGATACAACCAAGATCAAGCGAGGTACTAATACCACTCTATAAAGCCTTAGTAAAATCACACCTAGAGTACTGCATCCAGTTTTGGTCACCACACTATAAAAAGATGTTGAGACTCTAGAAAAAGGGCAGAGAAGAGCAACAAAGATGATTAGGAGACTAAAATATATGAAGAACGGTTGCAGGAACTGGGCATGGCTAGTCTAGTGAAGAGAAGGACCAGGGGAGACATGATAGCAGGGTTCCAATATTTTAGGGGCTGCCACAGAGAGGAGGGGATCAACCTGTTTTCCAAGGAACCTGAACGCCAGACAAGGAACAATGGATGGAAACTGAACAAGGAAGATTCAACCTGGAAATGAGAAATTTTCTGACAGTAAGAACAATCAACCCATGGAACAGAAGTTGCCTTTGGAAATTGTGCAAGCTTTCACTGGAGTCTTTCAAGAAGAGATTGGACTGCCATTTGTCAGAAATGGTGTATGGTCTCCTGGCTTGGGGGGGGGGTTGGACTAGATGACCTACAAGGTCCCTTCCAACTCTGTTAATATGTTAAATGTTAAACTATTTACCGTGCTGTTTTGTAACATCATGTCATACCATCAACTAATATTGAATATCTAAGCAAGCTAGGATCAGCTCCAAGACAGGTAAGACATTAGACATGGACAATAGCTAGTTTGGTGTAGTGGTTAAAGTGTTGGCTGAGAGACCAGGAGATTGTGAGTTCTAGGCTTGGCAAAGTTGATTTCGAGCCAGTCACTCTGTCAGCTGCCATCTTACACTTGCTGTGTTTCACTGTTATGAGGTGACAGACTACCATGAACTGTGGGGAGGGGGAACAAAGTTGAGAGATGCTTGGGGAAACGAAAGTAGAGACTATGCCACCTTGAGATGCTGCTCCAAGGTCATCTGGTCGGAAGAAGAAGGAGCTGCAAAACAACTGCGCTCAGACTGATCCAGTGGTGGGATTCACCCGGTTCTCTCCAGATCGAACGAACTGGTAGCGGCAACTATGGGAGGCTGTGTCCACCTGCCCGGACATAATGCGCGAGCACTGCACATGCCAGGGGTGGGTTCTACTTACCTTTACAACCGGTTCACAGTGGGGCCACGCGTGTGCTCTTCTGCGCATGCACAGAAGCATTTTGATGATCTTAGGGTCAGTGGGCGGAGCCTCTCGCCAGTTTTACTACCGGTTCTATAGAACCGGTGTGAACTGGGGGCAGCCCACTACTGGCGCATGCGCAGAAGTGCACACGCACGCTCACATTTGCGAATGTTCTGCCCCAGCTACGGACACCAAAGAACGCAACACACATAAAGTCCGTTAAACCTTACTTTACTGAATAAACCAGTCTTTTACAACAATGGCTGCTAATTAATTGCATTAACAGCCACCAAGAATTCAAAGAATAATAACTGAAAGCGTACTATGGTTGGCAGAATGCCCAGGAGCAATTTGCAGGAAGCTGATAAGATAAGCAAGACAAGACACGAAGGTATGTGAACTAAGTTGTTCCCTACAAATTGCTTCAATCAGCGTTCCTCCTTAAATAGACTAAGGGAGTGGCCAATTAGCCCCAAGCCTTATTCTCGAGGGACCTCCTCCTGAGGAGGCCAAATAGGTTATAAAAAACATGCTTTTAAAAGCAGGGGTGGGTTCTACTTATCTTTACTACCGCTTTGCAACGGGATCACGCAGAAACTTCTGCACATGCGCAGATCACTTCTCATGATGTCAGGGTCAGTGGGCAGAGCCTCCCACCAGTTTTACTACTGGTTCTATGGAACCGGTCCGAACCGGGGGCAACCCACCACTGTTTAAAAGTTTTTTAAAAAAAAGGTTCTCACGATTGCGCAGCTCAGCTGTGATCGTCTCTCTTTTTTACCTTTTAAAAGCATTTTTTGCAACCTATTCCTACCACTTGGGTGGGAAAAGCGAGCGAGCCGGAAAGAAGTGGCAAGCAGGAAAGTGGACGACCGGCTGATTGGCTGAGCATGGGGGGGGGGCAGGGATTTTTGCTACCGGTAATCCAAACCACCCACTGCCAACGCTACTGGATCGGCCAATCTGGTCCGAACCGGGAGCATTTCACCCCCACAACAAAGTCCACATTCCGGACAGAGAGGACCGCTGGTTTGAAAGAGGGATCAAAGAGGCCAACTATGTCAAAACTGAACAGCCCTCTCACAACAGAGGGGGGGGGAGATATGACATCATGAGCCGAGGTGGTGCAGTGGTTAGAGTGCAGTACTGCACTTCAGATGACTGCTAGTTCAGCAGATCAGCGGATCAAATCTCACCGGCTCAAGGTTGACTCAGCCTTCCATCCTTCCAAGGTGGGTAAAATGAGGACCCAGATTGTTAGAGGGCAATATGCTATTTAGTATTCTGTCTTTGGTGTAAGCCGCCCAGAGTCCTCGGAGAGTGGGCGGCATAGAAATATGACTAATAAATAAATAAAATAAATAAAAATCATCTATCTCCAGTTTACAACACAAGGGTCCAAGAAGGCTCCACACCCCTTTGCACCACTCAGGTGACCCTGAGGACATAGATAAATCTCCAGGTGGCCTTAAGGACCCGCTAAAAGAATGTAAACGACCAGCTGTCTGCAAGGAGTATAAATCCTTCCATTATCCACCATCCAGTCAGAGCTGGAGAAGCTTCTTGGATGAGAAGCAAAACATCTTCAAAGAAAAACCAGAAAGTCCAGTTGCCTCTTGAAAAAGCACCTTTGGGATATCTCTGTCTTTATTTCTGAGTTCACACACACACACACACACACACACATACACACACACACACAGAACTGACATGATTTCAGATTATCGATTTCTTATTAGTGGAATTAAGTTGCTCTATTTCCAAAACTGGAAGGCAATACTAAAATCTTGGAAACTTTCTAATTTAGCCAATAATAATGTTGACCCCTAAAATTGATTTCCAAAGACTTTCTCTTCCGGAAGAGATTAAAGCTAGAATTAAATTCCAGACTATAATCATCCAAATTAGTTTACTGTATGTCTCCCTTCCACCTTCTTCATCTGATAGGCAGGTGAATTGAAATTAATTCCCAGCAATGTGAGCAAAATTAAGCAGAGCCAGGAACATCGTTCACATCCTTTATGAATTATTGGCAACTTCGTCATTTTCCCCTGCCAGTTCGAGCAATGTAATTTTTATTTTTTTAGTTCCCAAGTATCCAGTTGGATCTGAAGCTGCATTTCAACAGCTGTCATTGTTAGGATTTACAATAGCCTTTATAAATGGTAAAAAGTAATGTTCATCATTATTCATGTAAAATAACATTCCTTTGGCATTCTCCCAAATCGTGTGTGATGTATAAAGAGCCGTTTTCAAAGAGTTGCACTGTCACTGGACAGATGGAGCTGGAAACAGTGACAAAATAAATATTTCTGGCATAAAACCCACCCTAGAGTCACTTATCCACTGACATTGGAACATCAACCCAATTTTGAAAAATAAACATTTACACCAAACACACAATGTAATGACTGCAACAACCACTTTGTGGGACAAACAAGCAGAAGACTTTAACAGATTAACAGAGGTGGAAGGGACCTTGCAGGTCATCTAGTCCATCCAGGGATACCAGCTAGCAGTCGGAAGACAGGATGAAAACTTTTTTACTTTCACGACATAGACAGACTTAACCATAGTTCCAACTGGGAAAATCTAACCAGTCTAGACCAAGCCAAGTCCCAAAATGCCCAGGGAATTTCTAGAAGCCTGGCACTCTGGCAGATCAGCCATCGATAGACACATGGACATTAACAACATCTACACACTATGCAAAAGAGACAATCAACCAGCCCAAGAGAGAGAGAGAGAAAAGTCTCCAGCACTACCAATATTCTCCTTTTTTCGGTAAACATTTGCACACACCGAGTGCACCAACAGTCATTCCCTGTGTGGAAGCTTAAAACAGAGCAAAAACACTAGCCTTCAGGAATTTCTATTTCTCCCAATGATGAGAATCTTTTTTAATAATTGATAACAGTTGTTGTGTTCTGGAGGGATTGATTGTGAGTGTGGGACAGTCCGTCTGCTTTCCTTTTCTGTGCCCCCAGGACAAATTCCCAAGGTAGGAATCAGTAAACCATGTGCTATCTTTATTGTGTGATGAACCACGAGCCACCCCTCAAAGTTGCTGATGAATTATTGATGTTGGCGTTGCATTTTTTTTTTACTGTTTTGATTTCAAAAAATGCCACATCAGTTCACAAACTAGATTAAAACTCAAACTCAAAACTGAATAACAACAACCCCATTAAGCGTCAAATGTTAATTCACACACAATTGCTTGAGATTCTTTTGCAAACTCTTGGAAAAGCACCAAACGCTCACAGCATTTGGAAATCTTGTGAGATTGTAGCCATCTGAACAGTTTTTAGTTAAATTTAGTGTAGAGAAGGCACAACAGATGTTGTGGCACCCAGGGATTGTATATTGTTCCCTGGACTTTAAGACATCCTTCTTGGGAGAAGATTTCATAGACCTTTCAATAATACTGCTGAAAAAATAAGATTTATTGTATAGTTCAACAGGTTGTGCTTTTAGCTTGGTCTAAATGAGAACATTGACTCACAGAATCAGAGTCACAGAATCAGAATCACAAATTCAGAACCACAGAATCAGAATCGCAGAATCAGAATCACAAATTCAGAACCACAGAATCAGAATCGCAGAATCTGAATCACAGAATCGGAATCACAGAATCAAAATTTCTGAATCAGAATTGTAAAATCACAATCACAGAATCAGAATTGCAGAATCTGAATCACAGAATCTAAATCACAGAATCAAAATTTCTGAATCAGAATTGTAAAATCACAATCACAGAATCAGAATTGCAGAATCTGAATCACAGAATCTGAATCACAGAATCAAAATTTCTGAATCAGAATTGTAAAATCACAATCACAGAATCAGAATCGCAGAATCTGAATCGCAGAACCTAAATCACAGAATCGATATAAGGGTTGGCGCTAGAAGATCTCCAAGGTCCCTTCCGACTCTGCTATTCTACTTTATTTAATTGAAATAATTGTTGATAAAACATGCTTTACAATTCAACAGGTTAAGCTTTTAGCTTGCTCTGGATAAGGACATTGATTCACACTGACTCATAAAATCAGAATTGGAGAATGAGAATCACAAAATCAAAATCCTATAATCAGAATCACAAAATCAAAACCACAAAATCAAAATTGTTAAGTCCAGACACGAAAAGAGAGGCAGGATGATCATAGTGAAGTAAAACAAATGTTTATTTCAGGCAACAGGAACAACAACAAAAATAACTACGAACTGAGGGCTGCCTGAGGCTGCAGCTCCTTTTACAGGGAGCTGTCCAGCCTGTCAGCCCACTGACGCTTATTCATTTTCCTGCCGGGGAAAATGAACCAACGAGTGATGGCTGATGTAAGACTCACTCCTACTTGCATATTCAACAAAAATCACAAAATCAGAATCGCAGAATCATAAGACTGGAGGATGCTTGGAAGACTTGTAGGAATCCTCAGACCATCCCAGACAAATTGGGGTCCACGCTCCATTTGAAAACCTCCAGTGATGGAAGTCTGACCAGGAAGCAGCCTGTTCCACTGCTCCATATCTTTCCTGAAATTTCTCCTGATTTCGAATCTGGATCTCTCTCTGCAAAGTTCAATAGAAGCAACCACCAGATAGCTCATTTCTGCTGCCTTCCCCCGATTCTTTTGAACTTCAAGCCTCACCACAGGGGAATAGAGATATGAATGCCGGGCGCAATGAAAAGGTGGAGAAGAGGATTAAATGAAAGAAATGCTAACCTTAACTGCCATAATTTTACTTACTTTTCCCCCAGGAGCTTCATTTCCTTTTAATAAAAGACCAGCAGTAAGTCTGCCAGAGAAAAAGGAACTCCACCACAGGACCAGGTGTTTCTCTCCACTTAATGAGTCAGTGAAGATTGTATCTGCATGTGTATTTGGGTCTATATGTGCTGCAATTTCAACAGCTTCCCTGGAGATGCTGAATCTTTACCTCTTTATCACACTTTGACATATGCCCATATTGGCTTATTTAGAAGCTGGAGGGTCAGCTGGAGGGTTGTTTCTGAATCTAACTCAAGGTATGGAATGGGGAATTCTAGGAATCCTTTCCTGGAAGAGAGCAATGGCAAACCAATTCTGTACTCTATCAAGAGCACTACACAAAACATCTAGGAATTGGACTTGGGCGGATGGACAGACAGACAGATGATAGACAGATGATAGAATAGAATAGAATAGAATAGAATAGAATAGAATAGAATAGAATAGAATAGAATAGAATAGAATAACAGAGTTGGAAGGGACCTTGGAGGTCTTCTAGTCCAACCCCCTGCTTAGGCAGGAAACCCTACACTACTTCAGACAAATGGTTATCCAACATCTTCTTAAAAACTTCCTGTGTTGGAGCATTCACAACTTCTGGAGGCAAGTTGTTCCACTGATTAATTGTTCTATTAATTAATCAGACAGACAGACAGACAGACAGACAGACAGACAGATAGATATGATAGATGAGAGAGAGTTGGAAAGAGAGAGAGAGAGAGATCTATTATAGAGAGATAGAGTGAGATAATAGTTGAGAGATGAGAGATGAGAGAGAGAGAGAGATGATGGGTGGGTGGGTGGATAGATAGATGATAAATAGAGATAGATTGATAGATAGAGATAGAGATAGAGATATGATGGATGGATGGATGGATGGATGGATGGAGAGATAGATAGATAGATAGATAGATAGATAGATAGATAGATAGATAGATAGATAGATAGATAGATAGATGATAAATGGATTTATTATAGAGAGATAGTGAGATGAGAGATGAGATGAGAGAGATGGTGGGTGGATGGATGGATGGATAGATAGATAGATATAGAGATAGATAGATAGATTTTATATAGAGAGAGAGGGGGAGAGGGAGGGAGGGAGATGGATTCCCTAACCTGGCTGGGGAATTCTGGGAGTTGGAGTCCATACGTCTTCAAGCTGCCAAGGTTGAGAAACGCTGGTTTAAAATCAATCTGTCCATGAAAGGTATCAGCTCAGATCTGTAGAGACAGGCCTGCTTTCAACCTAAAAACAAATGGCCAGAACCAAGGCAGGAAGACAGACGCCTGGTATCAGCAGGAAACAAACTGCCTGCAATCTTAGAGTTATAAAAACAGCAACTTTAAGATATCAAAAAGTTGGCAAATTGATGTCAGTTTATGGCAATGTAGAAAAGGTTACAGCAGCAGTGTGGATTTATACTTGGAAGGAGTGTGTACACAGAGAACCTGGAGCTGCTCAGGAATAATTGTGACCGAGGATTTCATTATCACCACAAATAACAGCGTCATGCTCTTTTCAGTACAGGCAGTCCTCAACTTACAACCACTGCTCAAAGTAATAACGACACTGAAAAAAGTGACTTACGAGTGGTTTTTCACGCTTTTTCATTGCAGAATCCTCACAGTGATGTGATCAAAATTTGGGCATTTGGGAACTGGCATACATTTATGACAGTTGCACTGGGCTGAGGTCATGCGATCGCTATTTTTGACTTTCCCATCCAGCTTCTGATAAACAGCGTCAATGTGGGAATATATAAATTTAAATATTAAATTAAATTAAATTAAATGTGGGAAGCCAGATTCACTTAACAACCATTTGATTCACTTAACAACCACGGGATTCACTTAACCGCAGTGATTCGCTTAAAAACTCTGGCCAAGAGGTCATAAAAGAGGCAAAACTCACTTAACGTAATGCGTTACTTAGGAACAGAGATATTGGACCTTGGAGGTCTTTTCAATCAGGAGATCCTACATTTTTTCATATGGTATACCATATCCTATACCAGTGATGGCTAACCTTTTTGCCATTGTGTGCCAAAAGCGGGGGGTACCATGGGGTGGGGGTCGAGAGTGCACGTGCCCACAACCAAAATTCAATGCACCCCGCACCCCATGCATGCACGCGCGGCCCCCACTTTTGGCACGTGATGGCCCAGCAGGCCCATTTCTTGCCCTCCCCAGGCTCCAGAGGCTTTCTAGGAGCCTGGGGAGGGTGAAAACAGCCTTCCCCACTTCCCCGGAGGCCCTCCAGAGACCAGTAACAGCCCATTTCCCGATTTCCAGTGGGCCCAAAAGGCCCAAAAATCAGCTGGCCAGCGCACACATGCAGGCTGGAGCCGAGCTAGGGCAATGCTCGTGTGCCCACAGATATGGCTCCGTGTGCCACCTGTGACACGCGTGCCATAGGTTTGCCATCACGGTCCTATACCATAAACCAGAGGTGGGATTCACTTACCTTCCCTACCGGTTCGCAAATGTGATCACGCACGCATGCAGGCTATCTTCGCGCATTTTATTTTATTTTATTTATTTTATTTCTTAGATTTCTATGCCACCCTTCTCCCGTAGGACTTGGGGCGGCTCACAGAATAAAAAACATATAACAATAAATAAAACTAAAAACATCCAAATGTAAAAACCCCAACAACTAAAATCTCATAACAGATCAGGGAATTTGCTGAAAAAGCCATGTCTTCAGTTTGGCGCGGAAAGCACAGAGGTCGGGGGCTGTCCAAAGCCCGGTGGGTAATTCATTCCAGAGGGTTGGTGTGGCCCTCATCTTGGGGGCCACCAGCCGACATTATCTGGCCGATGACACCCGGAGGAGGGCAGTCCTATGTGACTGCACTGGGCAGTGGGAGGCCGGTAGGAGGTGCTCCTGCAAGTACCCCGGGCCCATGCATTATGTCTGGGTGGGTGGGAGGAGCCTCCCGCAGTCGCCACTACCAGCTTACGCGATCCAGACAGAAGCGGCTGAATCCCACCATTGCTACAAACCCTGAAATCAAATATCTTGTTCCCTCACGCTTCATCTATTCAGAGAATGACAGCTCAGAAACAGAATTTAGCGGAATGGGACCTTCAAACCTTCAACCTTGGCCACGCCTCCTTCACCTTCAGCCTCCCGCCTCAGCCCATTTACAGCCAGCTTTCTTCCTCTGCTGGCCCTCCCCTGGTCATTTGCCCTGGCCAATGGGCCTCTGCCTCTCTGCCTTGCGCCCTTTGGCCTGGCCCATTCACCAAGATACTGTTTGGCCACATGGGACTATTAGTCACCACTGAACTTAGTCCTAAAACTTGCAAGAAAACTGTAGGAGGTTAGCACCCACCCCTTTCCTGGAAGAGTGAAATATTTTAGGAAATATGAAAAAGGCAGAATATTATATTTCCCTGGATGAGAAATGGATAAGCATGTTTTGAAGCAGCTCCCATCTTCCTGCCCCCACCCTTTGCCAATGGGCCATTAAGGCCTGGGCCAGTCTATTCTACATAACAAAGATCTACCTCCTTCAGGCAGAGCCATAGTAGGAATTGCCAAAGATCCAACAAAGATAGGATTAGCCCTCTACACAATAGCAGCAGAAACTCACCACCTGTGACCTGGGAAGCACATGTGACCATCAGCCAGCAAGGCTAGCTAAGACCCCTACCCCCTGGGAGTCTGACAACCAATCAGGATACTCTTTTGGGGCCCCAAGAAATGCAAACCCAGAAAGAGCATAAAAATCCGTGGACTCGCTGTATTCCTCCCTTTTCTGTTCAGGAACTCAAGCCATGTGATCCTGTCCACCATTAAACCATCTTTCCAAGCAGTCTCCATGTTTCCAGTGTCTTTTTCCCCTTTTTCCCCTTCTTGGAGCAGAACCTAGAAGGAGATTTCTTCCAACAAAACAGCCAAGCTCAGAGAGCACCAAGGACCCCCTCATTTCAACCCTGAACTACAAATATTCTCCATTATTAGAACTTAGTCCGTGGAGAAACAAACGAAGGGGGTGAGATCTCTGTTTCTGAGTTGTAATGTTGAAGAAATGGGATGAAAATTTCACCCTGCTATTGTAGAAAGTTAGCACCCACCCCTCTCCTGGAAGAATGAAATATTTTGAGAAATATTACAAAAGGCCGAATATTATATTTCCTTGGATGAGAAATGGAGAAACATGTTTTTTTAAAGCACCCCCCACTTTTCTTAATAGCCCTCAGCAGATGTCAGCTCTTAAGAGATAAAGAGCTTATTGAAAGAAGCCAAGTATCTAGATAGCTCTATTCATAGGCAAAACATCCCTGCAGCAAGGTCTGAACAAAGGTAGGATTAGCCCTTTGCCACAATAGGAATTGCCCAACAAGCCCCTTCAATGCATCAGCAGTCCAAACTTCAACCAAACCTGGGAGCTCAAACAACGTACAGAGAACCCCTACAACAGCCAATAGAATAAATGTTCTTGCACAGGAACAGGAAGCTCAAGTGCAAAGCCCAAGAGAAGGTATAAAACCCACCCACTCTCAACTCCATGTGGTCAACTGCACCAGAACCATGTGCTTGGTGGTTCTTTTTCATCATTAAACCATCTTTCCAATCAGCCTCCAGCCTCCATTTTGTCTCCAGTGGCTTTCTTCCAGCTTGAAACTGAACCAGATGGATATTTCTCCCAACCCTCAGGAATATTTCTCGAAAGGCTTCGAGAGATCTTAAGAATTGTATTCTCTCCGCGCATAACCACATCTCAAAGAACCAGTTCCTGGAACAGCGGCCGTAAAATAAATAAATAAAAAAAAGAGTTTCCTAAGGCGTTAAAAAGAAGAACAGACAACAAGCGATTTGAACAGGATCTTTCAATTAGCCCTCAGTCCTTTATCTAAGAATGCCTCTCTTTTTTTTTTTTTTTACTTATTGATATGTGCCCTTTAATAAACTCATCCTTGCTGATCTCGTCTAGACTGGTAATTAGAAGCTATCGCCTTACATCCAGTCCAGGATTAAAAGCTTTCTGTGGGTTTGAGAGATTCTCATTTGCGCGAAAGGTCGATTTGATCCCTTTTAGTGTGTGTTTGCACAACGCTGGGGAAGGCTTCTGGGTGTCAAAATCACCCACACCTGTAGCGCTAAGCAAAGGCCTCAGATTCTCTGCGGAAGTTACCTGAGTCTTTTATATATATATATAAAGTGTTTTTCTATCGAGACACCTGGTCTGCCCCAGTATGTGGGAGGGAGCATACTGCATCCCTTTTGCCTTTCAGCTCCAATCCCGGAGCCCTCAAGTGACAAACCATTTTATACCAAGCTTTCCTCGCACAAGCACGAAGCCGAAGACACCAGCCTGAAGATGACGAGTGGGACCTCATCGAAATGTCGCCAAGATACTCTCAATCTTACACAGGAAAAGACCCGAATACATACGATAAATAAACGAGAATTATACTATAATTATTTGTATAAAAAAGTGGTATATAGCATGAGATTTACCCCCGCATTTCCCAAAAGTTCCATGTTATCTTCGGCTATCTATTATTAGTAACCATGACTATCCCGTTCCTAATGGTGTCCCATGATGTAATCCAGCCCGTGAAACCCTCTATCCTTCCGCTGAAAGCACACAGTCCCGCTTCTCACGTCCATATATTGTAACTCCTCCCTTGATGTTTTCTCCAAGGCCACATACACACACATACATATATATATAGTGTTTTTCTATCGAGATACCTGGTCTACCTCAACATGTGGGAGGGGGCATTCTGCTTGAAATAGATCTATATTAGTCTCCCTTTATTTCTTTATCAGCAATATATATATATATTGGTCTTTGGTTATTCGGGTTTTCTCCCGCGTAAAAGTGAAGTGAAGTGAAATATATTTCTATTTCTATTTCTATTCTATTCTATTTCTACTTCTGTTTCTATTCCTATTCCTTTTCAGTAGAGGATCAAAAGGTAGGCTCCCTCTTTTGTGTTTAATGAATTCAAAAGGAATTCTTTCTTCTCTATATTTTTCTGCTAATTAAGGACTCCGGTAGCAAATGCAAAGGCTCCATTATTAATTTATCAAATACAGAAATACTTCTCTTTTTTTCTCCCCCCACTTGGTCTAATTACCCTGGCATTACGTGTGAAAACCCAACGATTGTTGGGATAATGGCTGCTGTTTTAACTGTTTACGCTTCCTCCATTTCATTTTCTTTTTCTGACGGCTTATATTCCTCCTCCAGCTATGAAAGAAACAGGAGACAAAAGCTTGTGCTTGTTTTTCTTTCGTGTTGAGGTAAATTAAGTAGGTGGAAATGGAGAAATCCGTCACTGTGAAGAACAGAAAGCAGAGTCAAGTGACTTTTATCTCACTTAGCTGAAATGGATCATTTATCGGAAATGGTATAGGACCATGATGGCGAACCTATGGCACGGGTGCCACAGGTGGCACACGGAGCCATATCTGTGGGCATGCGAGAGTTGCCCTACCTCAGTCCAGCACTCATGTGCGTGCTGGCCAACTGATTTTTGGGCCTTCCGGACCCACCAGAAGTCAGGAAACTGGCTGTTTCTGGGCCTCCGGAGGGCCTCTGGAGGGCCTCTGGGGGAGTGCGGAAGGCTGTTTTCGCCCTCCCCAGGCTCCTAGAAAGGCTCTGGAGCCTGGGGAGGGCAAAAAAATGGGCCTACCAGGCCCACCGTGCCATCGCATGCCAAAAGCAGGGGGGAGCGGGAGGGTCACGCACGCATGCGTGGGGAGACAGGGCGCATTGAATTATAGGTGTGGACATGCATGCGCGCAATCTCCCCCCACTACCCCCCCCGCTTTTGGCACATGACAGCAAAAAGGTTAGCCATCACTGGTATAGGATCTCCTGCTCAAGCAGAGAGGTTGGACTAGAAGACCTCCAAAGTCCCTTCCAACTTTAGAGAGAATAGCTTGACGCTTTGGAGAATAGCTTGACCCCCCCTCTCTTCATTGTGGCAACCCCTGAGATATTGGAACACTGCTAAAGAAAAAGGCAAGACAAGAAACAATGGATGGAAACTAACCAAGGAGAGAAGCATCCTTCCCTGTTTCCCCAAAAATAAGACATCCCCTGATAATAAGCCCAATCAGGCTTTTGAACGCATGTGCTAAAATAAGCCTCACCCTGAAAATAAGCCCTCCCCGAAAATATTTAAACACAGAGCTGGAAATCAGGTAAGATGGCAGGAGAAGCCCCATCTTGCTCCACGCGCCCAAAAATAATAAGACCTCCCCGAAAATAAGGCCAAGTGCTTATTTCGGGTTCAAAAGAGCCTTGGTAGTACAGTGGTCTAAGGCACCCTGTTATTAAGCTGGTTATTAAGACCAGCTGCCTGCAATTTCTGCTGGTTCGAATCTCTCCAAGGCTCAAAGTTGACTCAGCCTTCCATCCTTTCTAAGGTAGGTAAATTGAGGACCCAGTTGTGGGGGCAATAAGCTGACTTTGTATAAATATACAAAAGGATGAAGGCTATTGCTTAGCGCATTGTAAGCTACTCTGAGTCTCCGGAGAAGTTGTCGGAGCTCCCACACTGGAGGCTTTCGGAAAGAAACTGGATCATCATTTGTTTGAAATGGTATAGGGTCTCCGGCTGAAGCAGGGGGTTGGACTAGAAGGCCTCCAAGATCCCTTCCAACTCTATTAGTCTATATTCTGAGAGTGAATGGGTCAAAATAGAAGAAGACCAAATAACCTGTTAGTTAGTTGGGGTGAAAAAGAACTCAGTGGGGACTTCTTTCTCTCCAACCCTCCCCCCCAAATCTTTAAAAATGGTTGTCCCCTTAAAGTGATGCTAAATTGTGAAGGAAAGGAAGCTGTTTTACCTTGCTCCTTCTCACTGATGAAGGAAGCTACTCCGTATTTTCCTGAAAGCGAATAACAGTAAAATGGCTTTTTTTCCCATATGGAAAAAACGCTACCATCTAATTAACTGGTGAATAAACAAAACCTGTTAATGGTTTAAAACTCAGGATAGATTCTGGAGGCTGTGTCCTGTCTCTGGAGTGTGATTAGGGAACTATTTCACATATCAAATTCTCTTGAAGACTAATTTCTGCCTAGTCTTCCACTCCTGAACCGTTTGGGTTCAGAGAGTCCCAGCTAGTCACACGCTGTGATATTTAAGCTTTTCTAGCGGAGAAGGATGAGGGTTATTCAGCCCTTCGGGAGGTCTTCTGAAGAAGAGGATGGTAGCAACTCAACTAGCATGCTAGGAGTCTAAATGGGACATTCTTGTTGGTGTTCAACTTCTCCATTTGACTGTTGGAAGAAATGTCCACTTGGGTTCAGTTCCAAGTGGGGAAAAAGACACTGGATTTATGGAAGTTGCTTGGAAAGAAGGTTTATGGATGAACAGGATCACACGGCTTGAGTTCCTGGGCAGAAAAAAGAAGGGAAGAGATGCTGAGAGTGCCCGAGTTTTATACCCTCTCTGGGCTTTTGAATTTGAGCTTGTGTTCTGATTGGTTGTCAGACTCCCATGGGGCCATGCAGGGCCAACTCTGTAGGTTGTGTTTTGAGTCCCAAGCTTGGTTGAGCCTCCCTAACCTTTTGACTCCTTCCTTTCTTCTTCCTGAGAGCACTTTTTAGAACTTTATATCTTCAAAGCTGTTGAGCAGCATTTGTGGAAAATGTTCTTTTTTCTCCATCTCCATTCCCCATCTCTCCGTCTCTCTTTCTCCCTCTTTCTCTCTCTCCCTCCTCCCCCTCTCTCTCCCTCCTTCTCTCTCCATCCCCTCCCCCCTCCCTTTTCAATCTCTCCCTCCCTCTCCCTCCCTCCCTCCCTCCCTCTCCCTGTCTCCTTCTCTCCCTTTGTCCTTCTCTCTCCCCCCTCTCCCTCCCTCTCTCTCCCTGTCTCCTTCTCTCCCTCTTTGTCCTTCTGTTTCTCCCTCCTTCTCCCCTCCCCTCCCTCTCTCCCTCTTCCTCTCTCCCTCTTTGTCCCTCCCTCTACCCTCTCTCTCCCTCCTTCTCTCCCTCCCCTCCCACTCCCTCCCTCTCCCTCCTTCCCTCTCCGTCTCCTTCTCCCCCTCTTTGTCCCCTCCCTCTCTCTCCCTGTCTCCTTCTTTCCCTCTCCCTCCCTCTCTCTCCCTGTCTCCTTCTTTCCCTCTCCCTCCCTGTCTCTCCCTGTCTCCTTCTCTCCCTCTTTGTCCCTCTCTCTCTTCCTCTCCCTCCTTCTCCCTCCCTGTTTCCTTCTCTCCCTCTTTAACCCTCTCTCTCTCCCCCCCTCTACCTTTCTCTCCCCCTCCCTCTTTCTTTCTTTCTTGTCAGGAAGGAAAATGGAGAAAGATCCTTTTCAGCAAGCTTTTAGTCTTCAAAATCTCCGGAGATCTGTGCTTCGCCTTCTTTGAAGAACTCTTTATCTAACTCCATCCTGCTCCCAGAAAGGCAACAGGCTTCATTTGTTTCCTTTAAGTGCTTCTTTGGCTGGCCATTTTCATTTTATCTTGGTTTTCTCCATCCTATTGGATACAGGCAGCGCTTGATGTCCATTCGCAGTTCACCTCTCACCAAGTCCCACTTTCTTCATTTGTCGTTGTTGTTTAAGTCTGCTTCTCAGCAAGATGGATGATGGGATTTGCATACTAAGGAAAGAAAGGAGATTTCCCAGCTGGCAGCTAAAAAAAATGAAGCTGCACATCTACACGCCTGGATCTTATCGACAATTTCCTTATCAACAATTACCTTTCTGATCTTGACAACTATGTTTTTTGCACGGCAAGTTTCTGCTGGCTGCAAACACACACATACAAAGAGATGTAACAAAGGAGCCCTGGACAGCTAGGAGACACCAGATATGAAGGAAATGAGACTGGAGAATCAAAACTTGGGAGTGAGGGCCATGCAACATGGACTTTGTAGTATTGTTACAGTTGCTAACTAACGTAGTTATTTTGCATTTTAATTTGGACTTAATTTGGATTTCTGTCTCCTTTAAATGATGTTTTGGGTTGATTAAACCGTTGCAGACTGAAATGAGAGGCATCCTTTTTAATCAAAGTGTGCTGAATAAATCATAATTAAAATAAACTTCCTGCCTTGGTACTTTATTGGAGACTGGATATACAGGGGCCAGTGCCCAGGCCATATTTGGCTAACAGGGTGGGTGAAATTCAAGCAGCTTGGAGGGCACAAAACTAATGCCTATAGCATGGTTCACATCCATTTGTTTTGTGGACCAACAGTGAGCTCAGAGAAGCTTATGAACACCGCAAATTAAGAAGTTTTCCACCGTAGAAATAGCATCGAAATTTGAACAATTGCCTGAGGGGGAAAAACAACGTAGGCTATCCATTTTATCATATATATATATATGATAATTTGCTCCTGGAAGCACGAAGCCGAGAACACCAGCCTGAAGATGACGAATGAGACTTCGTCGAAACGTCGCCAAGAAACCTCCAATTTTACGCGGGAGAAAACCCGAATAACCAAAGACCCACATACAAACACCCGCGAAAACCTCAGAAAACAAATATATATATATATATATATATATATATATATATATATATATGTATGTATGTATGTATGTATGTATGTATGTATGTATGTTTGTTTTTCTTTCTTTTTCATAGGTTTTATGTGTATTTCTCTTTAGCCAGGTTCTACCTATGTAAACCAAGATATTATGCAGCCCTAGTTGCATAATAAGGGAACTTAAAGGGGGAAAAAAAAAAAAGCCCAGAAACTAGTGAATAGTGATTTCACTGAACTAGGGCTGCATAATATCTTGGTTTACGTAGGTAGAACCTGGCTAAAGAGAAATACACATAAAACCTATGAAAAAGAAAGAAAAACAAATATTGTACCTTTACAGGGAGATACATGAGATGAGGGTGTGGCTAACTGATGAGGCCTTATAAGGCCGAAATAGATCTATCTTAGTCTCCCAATGGGCAGCAAAGGGTCTGCTGGCTGCCAGAAGAAAAAAAGCTAGAACCTGGCTAAAGAGAAATACACACACACACACACACACACACACACACACACACACACATATATATTTGTTTTCTCAGGTTTTCGCGGGTGTTTGTATGTAGGTCTTTGGTTATTCGGGTCTTCTCCCACGTAAAATTAGAAGTGTTTTGGCAACGTTTCGACGAAGTCTCATTCGTCATCTTCAGGCTGGTGTTCTCAGCTTCGTGCTTCCAGGAGCAAATTGCTCCTGGAAGCACGAAGCCGAGAACACCAGCCTGAAGATGACGAATGAGACTTCGTCGAAACGTCGCCAAGAATCCTCCAATTTTACGCGGGAGAAAACCCGAATAACCAAAGACCCATATATACCATATATATATATATATATATATGAATTTGAAATGTATGGACAATTCCCATGTTGCACTCTTAATGCAGTGTGTTCTTAATGCATCTGAATGCATTAGCCTCTTAACTCTTAATGCATGCTGGCTGGGGGAATTCTGGGAGTTGAAGTCCACATATTTAAAAGTTGCTGAAATTGGGAAACATGCCCAGAGGTGGGTCGCACATACTTTAACAACCTGTTCACCAAAAATGCGAGCGTGTGCACACATCCGCTTCACGCACCTTCCGCACTTGCATGCAACACCTAAAACAAGACCTTTTCTATGGGGGCAACTTCTCGCACAGCTGCTAGGTCAGCCACAGTTAGTAGAATGGTTAGAGGCACACAAATCAGCTGGGCTGCGGGGCAAGCGAGCCGGAAAGTGAGATATCTAGGACCGGATAGCATCGGGGCGGGTGGGTGGGGCCAACCAGTGCTCAGAACTACTGGTTCGTGCGAACCAGTCCGAACTGGCAGCAGCCCACCATTGCTTATGCCCAGTGGTGAAATCTAAAATTTTTTACTACCGGTTCTGTGGGCGTTGTTTGGTGGGCTTGATGTGGCTTGGTGGGTGTGGCTTGGTGGGTGTGGCAGGGGAAGGATACTGCAAAATCTCCATTCCCTCCCCACTCCTGGAGAAAGAATATTGCAAAATCTCCATTCCCACCCCACTCTGGGGCCAGCCAGAGGTGGTATTTGCCGGTTCTCTGAACTACTCAAATTTTCCGCTACTGGTTCTCCAGAACCTGTCAGAACCTGCTGGATTTCACCCCTGCTTATGCCCCTTTTTCCATACAGTTGTTCCCCTAAAGCACAGTTGTTGAGTTTA
>NC_142065.1:206181253-206283753 GCF_059756535.1 Pantherophis guttatus | reverse complement strand
TGCTCTAGGATCAGGAGGGGGTGGTCCTTGCTCATCACCTGAGCTCTGTCTCTCCTACTCCTCCCAGTCTACAAGTCTTTCTAATCCAGACAAGCTCTGCCCGGACTGGCTCTGCCCTTCCCCAGTTTCCTCCAGGGCCAAAGGAGCCACCTCTCGATCTATGTTGGCTCTTGTTCCAGCTCATCTTTCCCCTCAGATTCAGACTCCGACGGGGGCATGACATAGATGGATGGATGGATGGATGGATGGATAGATAGATAGATAGATAGATAGATAGATAGATAGATAGATAAAAATATAAAAAAATTAGTACAATGCTTCAGACATCCTTTCACACAGGAGAAAAAAAGTCATATCAACAGAAGGAATGGGAAATATTTTAGGAAGGACCTTCCCTATGCCATCTTTATGACTGTGAAATGTTGACAGCTTTGATTCTTAGGTTTAAATTATGTCCTGCTGGGTAGCTGAAAACAATGTGCTTCAGTCTCGGTGGTATAGCGCAGCAACGTAATTTCAGAATTTAGTACTTGCTTTCTTTTTATTTGGCTATCTATCACAGAGGTTCTTTCTATGTGGATATTTTCTTTTCTTTTCTTTTTTTTTGAGACCCAGGATGCACAAATTTGCCAAGGGATGAACTCAGAGCCTTTGGAAAGCTGGTGCCATTTATAAAACCAGATGAACCGAGGTTAGTTAGCTGATGAGTAATGATTTCTGGCAACCGTGAGTTGCATCTCAACACATCCAGAAGATACATGCTGGGTGGCATCTACTAAGAAACTGCACCTGGTGTGACCCAGGAGATGGGCCTTTTGCTGCCATGGCACCTGATCTCTGGAACCACATTACCCCCAAGGTGAGATCAGCCCCATTCTTGAGGGACCTCCAGAAATCCCTCAAAACTTGTCTATGTAAACATCTTAATATCCCGATCACACAATAGCAATAGCACTTATATATATCACTTCCAGAGGTGAGCATCAGATGATGTAACAACTGGTTCACCCAGCACGGAAAATGTGAGCGTGCGCCTTCCACGCATCCGTGTGGCTTCAAAAACACAGCGACTATATAGGACAGGATAGTGCCGGGGCGGGTGAGTGGGCTCAGCCGCTAGTCAAAACTACCAGTTCACTTGAACCGGTCCAAACCGGCAGCAGCCCACCTCTGACCACTTCTCTAAGTGGTTTACAGGGTCAGCGTATTGCCAGCAACAATCTGGGTCCTCATTTTACCCACCTCAGAAGGATGGAAGGCTGAGTCCACCTTGAGCCTGGTGAGATTCGATCTGGCAAACTGCTGGCAGACGGCAATGAGCAGAAGTAGCCTGCAGTACTGCCTTCTAACCACTGCGCCACCGCAGCTCCTACAATAAATTCCAGTTTATGGCTCATGCCTATGCACAAGACTCTAGTTAACTAATGGTCAGCACTGAATTGGTATTAGATAAGAGTCAACAGAATTCCAGAGGGATTGGACATAGACTGTTTGTGGGAACATCATGATTCTAGGCTGATTTTTCTCTTGATTCCACTCCTACCGTGTTTCTCCAAAAAGAAGGCCGGGTCTTATTTTCTTTTGACCCTCGAAAAAACGGCTAGGCCTTCTTTTTGGAGGGTTCTAACTATTGACTCACCTCGAGACAGTGGCACTGACAGCCCCGCCCAACAGGAGCCCACTGCTGGCCCACTTCTTCTACGGCCAATTGCCGCCACTCTCACGCATCGCCTCGGCCTCCATTTCGCCTTCAGATGCCTGCCGGAAGGCATCTGCAGCCGATAACAGAGCTCCAGATTGATCCAGAGCTTTGTTATCAGCCTTCTGGCAGGCATCTGAAGGTGAAACGGAGGCCAGGGCGATGCATGCGAGTGGCAGCAAGCAGCCGCAGAAGAAGGTGAGGCAGGTGTCGGGATGTGCAAGACCTGGCAAGTAGGGCAGCTCCAATCCCCCTCCATCCCCACCCTAGCTTATTTTTTACCTGTGTGCCTCGCCCCACCCCCTGCACCTCCTGGTGGGCAGAATCTTAATTAGGGCTAATTTTGTGGGTGGGGCTTAATTTGATCGCATGCGCTCAAAAACGTGATAGGGCTTCTTTTCAAGGTGGGTCATCTTTTTGGAGAAACATGGTAATCTCTGTCTCTCCTTTTGGTACACATCTACAGATAGTCCTTGCTTATTAACCAATATCTATTTGAAGCTATGATAAAACTCCCCGGAGTTACCTATGACCTGTTTTCAAACTTACACACTTTCCACCATGGTCACGTGGTCACATTTTTGGATGCTTGGCAACCAACTTGTGTTTATGGTCATTTGCAGCATCTGTGGTCATGTATCTGAGATTTTTGACATTTGTTGCTGGTTTCCAGCATTTACTTCCAGTTTCTGGCAAAAAAGCTTCATTGGGTGTGTCGCATGTGCTTATGACTGTTATGCTTGCTTAAGATTGCCACGGTGACTTAACAACTGTCATAAAAAAAAGGTCATAAAATAGTAAGGTGACCTACTTAATGACCACAACTTACAATTGTAATTTTGGGCTCAATTGTAGTCGTATGTCAAGGACTACCTGTCATGCTCTCTCCTAGTTTTTTAGCCTTTATATTTAATACGTATAAATGTTGTAGCTGTAGAGGTTTTTTAAAAAATATTGTTTATTTTATGGATTTCATTGTATATCTCCCAGCGTCACATGTTGTAAGAGGGCAGCTCCCTAAAAAAAAAAAGGTAATAAATAAACCGAAGCAAAGTTGGGAGAAACTACAAGTTAAAAGTGCCCACAAGCGTCATTGTTGTGCAAAACAAACGGAAACCCAACTTGGCTTCAGTTGCAAATAAATTGTTGCAGATCCAAATAAATACAAGTCAGCGCTCGTAATATTCCATTTGTATGCCATAGGTAAGACATCCATCTTGAGCAAGAAATTGAACTGCTTCAAAGTGAATGATGATGATAAGGTAATGAAGAGGTTGCATATTAATGCAAATTAGGCTCAGAGAAAAACTGAGATATACAGCACCTCAAGCCTGCTCTCGTTCCGAACTATTGTGCATGTAACATCATTTTTATTTTACCAAAACATCCACCCACATAGCAATAGCAATGACTCTTGGACTTATATACCGCTTCACAGTGCTTTACAGCCCTCTCTAAACAGTTTTACAGAGTCAGCCTATGGCCCCCAACAATCTGGGCCCTCATTTTACCGACCTTGGAAGGATGGAAGGCTGAGTCAATCTTGAGCCTGGTGAGATTCGAACTGCCAAATTGCAGGCAGCCGGCAGACAGCAGAAGTCGCCTGCAGTACTGCATTCTAACCACTGCGCCACCACACCGCCATACCCAATACCTTATGTAATAATATACAATCCAATGACTTTTCTGAATAGAAATCCCTAAATCAGTGTTTCTCAACCTTAGCAACTGGAAAATACTCATCTTCAAGTTGTGAAGGTTGAGAATCACTGTTCTAAATGATTGCCCAGTCCTAGAGCTTTTGAGAGTCTTTGGCCTTCCACTGTGGTAGAAGACAGTGCTACTATTATACTACTTCCATTGCTGATCTTCACTTATTGCTGACCTTCATCTTCCTTCTATTGGTGTGATGACTCTCCTGGATGCTTCCCTAGATACCTCTTCAGATGAGAGGTCCTTGGTGCTCTCTGAGCTTGCTTGTTTTCTTGAAGACGTTTCATTACCCTAACTAGGTAACATCATCAGTGCTAGTAAGGAGTGCTGTTTGCTGTCAGTTTATCTTCTAGTGTCTTGCCTGTCTGTGTGAGTAGGGGCGGTCTTAGAGATTCTTTGGTTGGGCTGCTTACTGATGGCTCTTTGGCAGTTTCTTGTTTAGAGTGTTGCTTACTTTCAGCACTCCTTACTAGCACTGTGTCAGGGTTCCGACAGATGCCCTAATTAAATCATGAGTCTTGAGCCAAGCTTCAAAAGAAATCCAGTTATTTATTAGGAGCTTCATGTCAACACGTTCCCAAGTGAAGCCAGCTCTGACCCTACATAATTTACACTCCAATTATGACCCTGTTTTCCCCCTCCCCCCCAGGGTGTGTCATCAATCACATTCGCCAACAGAGCAATTTTGCGGGTTGTACTCCCCTCCGGCTGCTGTAGGTAACCCTGGGATACAGCCTTGAGAGAGCTGTGGTGGCGCAGTGGTTTGCAGGCTAACTCTGCCAACTGCCAGTAGTTCAGTCCTGACCTGCTCAAGGTTGACTCAGTCTTCCCATCTTTCTGAAGTCGGTAAAATGAGGACCCAGATTGTTGGAGGCAATATGCTGATGTTGTAAACCACCCACAGAGTGCTGTAAGGGACAGTATATAAGTCTAGGTGTGATTGCTATTACTGAAAATTCCAGTAATGTGCTACAACTGCCACATCACTCACTGTCACGCTTCAATCTACAAGGCCTCTGCTTTTAGAATTATTGCTTCTAATATGTCTTCTCTATATGTCACCTTCTCCTCTCTTGCTTTCATTTTTATCAGCTCAACTCATTTTTTTTGTCAACTATCAGCCTTGCTGTAGAAACCTATAATTCTTTTGTCATAGTTCTATTTCATTTTGGCACTGCTGTATCACATCCCTCACCTGTGGCAGAGATCTATTAAGTGCCTTGAAGACAATGCAGTAATTATCAGGAATCAGCATGGATTCTGACAAGAACTAGGTTTTTACGGGATAGCTAATGCTTTAGAAGGCAGAAGTATAATAACATGTTAGGTTACAGCAATAGGTTGAAAATAAGAGAACGGAGTTTAAGTGTAACCAGTGCAATTCATACTTAAGAAACAAATCTTTTGTAGTTCGATGATCAGCTCTACCTCAAGTTGTAGCTCAGCTTTTCTGTATGATTTCAAAATATTCTTGCCTACAAGCAGTGGTGGGATTCAGCCAGTCCGCACCACTTCGGGAGAACCGGTTGTTAACTTTCTGAGCAGTTTGGTGAACTGGTTGTTGGAAGAAATCATTAGGGCAGAGAACCGGTTGTTAAATTATTTGAATCCCACCATTGCCTACAAATATACAATTCTTGCTTCTTGGTCAATATTCAAAATTAGTTTCCACACCATCACAAAAATCAACTGGCATTATTAACAAAATAACAGAGATGGAAGGGAGCTTGGAGATCTTCTAGTTTAACCTCCTGCTCAAGCAGGAAATCCTATACCAGTGATGGCTAACCTTTTTGCCATTGTGTGCCAGGAGCGGGAGGGGGTCGCGCATGCATGTGCCCACACCCATAATTCTATGCGCCCTGCCCCTGCACATGCATGTGAAACCCCACCATGCCCCCCCACTCCTGGCACGTGATGGCACGGTAGCCATTTTTTTGCTCTCCCCAGCCTCCAGAGCCTTTTTAGGGCAAAAACGGCCTCCCCACCCCCCCAGGAGGCCCTCCAGATGCCGAAAATGACCCGTTTCCCAACTTCCCGGGGGGGGGGGGGGAGAAATGAAACTTTGATTTTGGGTTTTACTGATTTAGATTGATTTCTTGTTACAGAAATGGCTAGTTTATATTGTTTTGGGAAACTAAAAAGTTGAGGTTCGCTGTTAACGCTTTATTCTAGAACCAAGGCGGCACAATGGTTAGAGTGCAGTACTGCAGGCTACTTCTGCTGCTTGCTGCCTGCCTACAATTTGGCAGTTCAAATCTCACCAGGCTCAAGGTTGACTCAGCCTTCCATCCTTCCGAGGTCAGTAAAATGAGGACCCAGATTGTTGGGGGGTAATAGGCTGGCTCTTTAAACCGCTTAGAGAGGGCTGTAAAAGCACTGTGAAGCAGTATATAAGTCCTATTGCTATTGCAACGAAGAGAATCAGAAGTCAACACTTTATTTTTCTCCCTCCCTTCCTCACTTTTCCTTGCCCTTTTCCTCTTCACTCTGTCCTATTATTTTCTTTCATTTTTTATTTTATTCTATAATCTAATAAAAAAAATGTTAAGAAAAGAAAAAAAAAACAGCTTGGAGTGATCTTACTTTTCGTTTGGTGTCTCCTTGTTGTGGTCCGCCAGCAGCCTGCAGAGTTGGCAGCAGAGTCGGACAGTGAGGAGGCAGGGGAGGAACATGGGCCAGACCTGGAGGCTGGGGAAGGCTCGGATGAGGGCTCTGCATCGGAGGCAGAGATGGGGCCAGGACCACCTGGGAGCTATGTGCGGACTCCGGAGCCTCCAGAGTTGGACATCAGAGAGGCAGAGGAACAGGGGGAGCCTGTTCCTAGTGTGTGCATGCGCAGAGCTGCCAGAAGGCAAGAACAGTTAAAACAAAAGGAACAACTCAGGAGTAAGGCTTAGAGATGATTGGCCCCTCCCATAAGACATAAAGGAAGAGCAAAGGCACGTGGGCCTTTGCAGGAAACAACATTGTGGATGGTGTTGGTTTGTACTTTGAAGCTCCGTTTTTGACTCTGTTTTTCCGTGTGGCCTTGCCAAGATAATTGCCAATTAGGTCTTTGGCCAGATAAAGGTGGGTGTTTACCAGCCTTATCCGAAGGACTGTGGCAGACTTCTGTTGGACTATTTATAAACTCTTGGTGGTTCAGCATGTGCTGCGAATGAAAGGAATTCACAGCCGTTAAAATAAAAATAAAAGGGTTTTTGGGACTAATTGTGTGCTTTTTACTATATTAGGAAGCCTAGGTCAGAACACTCCTGTTGCTGAGATTCCATTTGTCACATTGACTGCAATGATGAAAGACATGCATGTCCCCAGTAGGTGCAGCTTAACACTTAAGCATAAGGGCCCAGGTCATTCTAATCATCGGCTGACATCTCACTGCTTCTATTTCAGGCGAAGGCAGCTCTTCCCAGGATTCTGAGACTTTCTCATGCAATTTCTACAACACATCCCATGGTTAAATATAGCACCGGATTGCTTTTCTCAAAAAGCTATTCATATGGAATGTAAGCATATATGACAGGAAATGTCCGATCACCAAATCTGAGTCTCTTGCATCTCTCAAACCGATGGTCATAACCTGCCTTCCTCAAGGAGGTGATATTTGAAGCAACCTTTTGAAAACATTAGTTCACTGCTAAGATGCGTAACGACATCTTATACAACCGTAAACAAGGCGTGAGTGTTAGTACTGGGATTGATACAGAAGGTAATGCTGTTCCACTTACAAGCACAACTGAGCCTAGAATTTTGCTTGTCACTCATTGCGGTTGCTAAGGGAGGCACCTGGGTGCAATCCGGGCTCTCCCGGTGGTGGTTGTTAAGTAACCAGACAGATTGTTACTGTGTTTCCCTGAAAATAAGACCCTGTTTTATATATATAACCCTGAAATAAGCGCTTGGCCTTATTACCATGTGCTCAAAAGCCCGATTGGGCGTATTATCAGGGGATGTCTTATTTTGGGGGAAACAGGGTAGGTGATTATACAGGGGTACCTCAGTGGGTGGGAAAGGCCCTGGTCCGGTCCTCCATCATGAAAAATGGAAACCATATGTAGAAAGTTAGCACCCACCCCTCTCCACTGTTCTCCTAGAACAGTGATGGCTAACCTTTTTGCCATCGCGTGCCAGGAGAGGGGGTGGCGGGGGAGATTCATGTGCGTGCATGCCCACACCCATAATTCTATGTGTCCTGCCCTGCACATGCACATGCAACCCCACCTCCCCCCACTCCGCTCCTGGCACGCAATGGCCTGGTAGGCCCGTTTTTCTTTCTTACCTGGCTCCAGATCCTCTCTGTCCATCTGGGAAGGGCAAAAACAGCCTTTCCCACTCTCTCGGAGGCCTCCGAAGGCCTGAAACAGCCCATTTCCCAACTCCCGGTGGGACAGGTAGTGACTTTTTTTTGCTATCCCCAGCCTCCAGAGCCTCTCTAGGATACTCTGGAAGCTGGGGACAGCAAAAAATGTAACTTCCTGTCCCACCAGGAGTTGGGAAATGGGCCCTTTGAGGCCTCCGAGGGAGTGGGAAAGGCTGTTTTCACCCTTCTCTGATGCACAGAGAGGATCTGGAGCCAGGTGAGAAAGAAAAACAGGTCTTCGCGCACCCCCCCAGGTCCTCCAGAGGCAGGAAACAGCCTGTTTCCCTACTTCTGGTGGGCCCAAAAGGCCCGAAAATCAGCTGGCCGGCACGCGCATGCACGCCAGAGCTGAGCTGGCATGCCCACCGATATAGCTACGAGTGCTACCTGTGGCACGCATGCCATAGGTTCTCCATCACGGTCCTAGAAGAGTGAAATATTTTGAGAAATATAAAAAAAAGGCAGAATATTATATTTTCCAAAGGGAGAAATGGAGAAACATGTTTTTTTTAAAGCAACCCCCACTTTCTTAATAGCCCCAGCAGACATCTTGTGCCCATTAAGAAAGACTGGGCCAGCCTATCTACAAAACAAAAGACCTTCAGCACCAGGATGATGGGATTATCCAACAAGCCCCTTCATTGCATCAGCCAAACTTCAACCAAACGTAAGCTCAGACAAATTCCTAGATTTTTACATGGCCCTATGGGAGTCTGACAACAGCCAATAGAATACATGTTCTTGCACAGGAACAGGAAGTTCAGGTGCAAAGCCCAAGAGAAGGTATAAACACCCCCCACCCTCAACTCCATGGGGTCAGCTGGCCAGAACCCATGTGGTTCTGCTTCATTAAACCATCTTTCCAGTCAGTCTTCATGTTTCCAGTGTCTTTCTCCCGGTTTGGAACTGAACCAGATGGATATTTCTCCCAACACATATGATAGACAACATTATAAACGTTTTTATTTTATTTATTCATTTTTTTGTATGCCAGCTTTATTATTTTTACCAATAACTTAAGGTGGCCAACGTATCCAACATACTTTCCTCAGCCTATTTTCCCCCTCAGATCAGCTCGATGAGGTGGTTTGGGGCTGAGGGAGAATGACTAGGCCGAAGTCACCTAGCTGGTTTCCATGGCTAAAAACAGGACTTCCTGCTTTCTACTCTTGTGCCTTAAGCACTAGGCCAAACTGGCGCCACTTTCACTACCATCCGGTATTTTTTTTCAGGCTTGGAGACATGGAGAAGATAGCCAGAGGGCACTGCTTGTGGAGAAGAGATAGCAGAAGAGCATTGCCTAGGGAAGGAATATAGGGGTGGCCTAAGAATGTTCTGGAGACTGCAAAGCAGGGGTGAAATGCTCCTGGATCAGACTGGACTGCCTGATCCGGTAGTGATTTTTCCCTGTGGTTTGGCGATCCGGTAGCAATCGCCGCCCAGGTGTCATTACTTCCTGGTTTTAACCAGGAAGTAATGATTTTTTACCTTCTGTGCATGTGCAGAAGGTTTTGCGCCAGGAGTGGGTTCTAATTATTTTTACTACTGGTTCTGTGGGCGTGGCTTATTTTGTGGGTGTGGCTTGGAGGTCATGTGACTAGGTGGGCGTGGCTAGCTGGTCAGAGTCACTTCTGGAAGGTCCTCGCACTTACGACCAGTCCTCGCACTTACGACCCGACTCATTTGTTTGCTTTTAACACTGATCAGCTGTAGGGCGGCCCTTTGAAGCCCCGCGGCAAGAGTTTAAACAGTTTTTTCTCTCTAGTCATCAGCTGGGACTCAGGAGGCAGCAATAGACTGGGGGTGGGACCAAATAAAAGGTAAGAATAACGTGGGGGGGTGGGGGGGTGGGAGGGCGGAGGGGGGAGAACCGGTTCGGTGACGTCATATCGTCACCGCTACCGGCTCGGCCGAACCAGACCGAACCGGGAGGAACCCACCACTGTTTTGCGCATGCACAGAAGGTTTTGTGTATGCGCAGAAGGTGTGCGCACGCAGTGCATGTGCTTCCAAACTGGTAAGGAAGATAAGATTTCACCCCTGCTGCAAAGGCTGCATCTGTGCACTTCACTCTTACCTCATCATCCGCAGTGGGTTTCACATATTCTTAGCACCGGTTCACCACGTGCGTCCACCTTCCATGCATGTGCCTGGCCATCCGTGCATGTGCTTTGCTCGCATGCGTGCCTTCCATGCTTGTGACCAGCCTTGAAAACGTGGCTAAACAAGATGGCATTACACCAGGGCAGGTGGACTGGCCGGGCCCACCCACAGTCACCGCTACCGGTTCGCTCAAACCGGTTGGAACTAGCTGAAAACCACCTCTTCTCATCATCTATTTTGCTTTTCCATTTGGCTTTTTTTTTTTTTTTTAATTTGATTTATATGCCGCCCTTCTCCGAAGATTCAGGGCGGCTTACAATATGCTCAGCAATAGCCTTCATCCTTTTGTATATTTATACAAAGTCAGCTTATTGCCCCCACAACTGGGTCCTCAATTTACCTACCTTAGAAAGGATGGAAGGCTGAGTCAACCTTGAGCCTTGGCGAGATTCAAACCTTCAGTAATTGCAGGCAGCTGGTCTTAATAACCAGCTTAATAACAGGGTGCCTTAAACCCTTGTACTATCAAGGCTCTTATGTTAAATTCTCATTTAACTAACTAAAAAAAAAAGGAAAGCGATTAAAAGAGAAGCTTGGATGGGAGTGGTGCAAGAGAGATTCCACAGACCCTCTCCTGTTTTCCTCCTGACATCAGTGAAACATCTCGGCGACTTCTATGCCTGCAGAAAAATAATATGCTCGTCTTTATTTTTTTCAAGATTCAAGTAAAAAAAAACAGGAAAGACATCTGCGCCACCAATTGAATCTTGGAATCTCCTGCCCCAAGACGGAGCAAACCTAGAATTGTAGTAGTATGGGTCAACTGTATTCTCAGGCAATTAAAAGCATGCTTCCCTTTTTGAGACAAAATAGATGAATTACCTTAGCTTGTGGGTGGTGCAGATAATTAGAAAATTCTTAGGGCTTTGGGTGATGTCCTTTGGCTATTCTTTGTTTCTGCTCAAGCTTCAAACAATATTCCCTGATTAATGTCAGGAAGGATGCTCATGAAAAGCAATGTGGTATTCTGGTGAATGGCATCTTTGCCTTTAAGCAATCCTACAGTTTTTCAAAGGGACAAGTGATATTTATTTTTTATTTATTTATTTTGTCAAGCATATATAAGATAACAGGTAAAGTATAAACATAATTTGAATACATGAAAAGAGTAAGAGTAAAAAGGAATATTAGGACAGGGACGGTAGGCACATTGGTGAGCTTATGCACGTCCCTTACAGACCTCGTAGGAATGGGGTAAGGTCAACAGTAGACAGTTTAAGGTTAAAGTTTTGGGGGTTTGGGGAAGAAACCACAGAGTCAGGCAGTGCATTCCAGGCATTGACCACTCTGTTACTGAAGTCGTATTTTCTGCAATCGACTTTGGAGTGGTTTACCTTGAGTTTGTATCTATTATTTGCTCGTGTATTGTTGTGGTTGAAGCTGAAGTAGTCATTGACAGGAAGTACATTGTGGCAGATAATTTTATGTACTATGCTTAGGTCAGACCGAAGTCGGCGTAATTCTAAGTTGTCTAAGCCCAAAATTTGAAGTCTGGTGGCATAAGGTATTTTATTGCGGGTAGAGGAATGGAGGACTATTCTCGTAAAATATCTCTCGACTCTCTCAATTGTATTTATGTCCGATATACAGTGCGGATTCCAGACAGATGAGCTGTATTCGAGAATTGGTCTCGCAATTTTTTGTGAACTTTATGGGGTTTCCAATTAGGGATGTGACCCAATTGAGAGGTTGCTAACTCCAAGGACACTTGGCTCATCTGCACTTTGGGTTTCCCATCAGGAATACCTTCAGGTCTTCCTTGTCCAGTTCTCATGTGTGTTAATAATAACTAAACCAACTGTTTAGATGTTGAGACTCTAGAAAGAGTGCAGAGAAGAGCAACAAAGATGACTAAGGGACTAAAACATATGGCGTATCGGGGTATGTCTAGTTTAAATGAAAAGAAGGACTAGGCATGACATGATAGCAGTGTTCCAATATTTGAGGGGTTGCCACAAAGAAGAGAGAGTCAACCTATTCTCCAAAACACCTGAAGGCAGAAGCAATGGATGGAGACTACTCAAGGAGAGAAGCAACCTAGAACTAAGGAGAAACTTCCTAAAAGTGAGGACAATTAACCAGTGCAACAGATTGCCTTCAAAAGTTGAGGATGCTCCATCACCAGAGGCTTTTAAGAAGAGACTGGACAACCATTTGTCTGAAATGGTTATAGGGCTGGACTAGAAGAACTCCAAGGTCCCTTCCAACTCTCTTATTCTGTTAACTGACCAAGAAAAAGGAAAAAAAAAGAGAGAGAAGCATGGGTGCTCAAAGATATATTATTTGCTGAAATTCCATTTGGTACCTTTAGCTTCATAAAGATGTAGAATTTTTGGTTAGTGGATTGGAGAGGTTGCATGTTAAGCCTAATGCTATTGTTTTTTCTCCTTTATGGCCTACTGAAATCTAAGTGATTGAAAAACAGCTCCATTAAACTGTAGCAATTGCAACTTCTGTGAGGAAAGAAGGCAGGAGGCGGGGAATGGGCATAATGTACTGAGTTATAAATATTTCCTTTCAGTTGTGATCAAGGGAATCAGTTCAAGATTGCATCCAAAGATTGTATAAAAGCGGAGAGAAAGAGATGGGAGAGAGGGAGGGAGGGAGAGATCTGAGATTTACTACTGTGATGGAATGTAGTCTGGATTCCCAAGAGGAAGGGAGTAGAGACAATTAAGTGAGCCATGGTGGCGCAGTGGTTAGAAGGCAGTATTGCAGGCTAATTCTGCCCGTTGCCAAGAATTCAATTCTGACCAGCTCAAGGTTGACTCAGCCTTCCATCCTTCTGAGATCGGTAAAATGAGTTCCCAGATTGTTGGGGAAAATATGCTGACTCTGCAAACTGCTTAGAGAGGGCTGTAAACATAGTGCACTACTACACTTCACTTCATAGTGAAGTGCTACTTCTACTGCTTATATGTTCACATAGTTTGTGTGAGAGAAAGTGGGTCCTCCCTTTACGGCAGGGGTGGGCAACTATGGCATCTTTATGACCTGTGGACTTCAACTCCCAGACTCCTCATCTCCTGAGCCACAGACAGAATACTTCTCGATCGCATTTCAGCTTCATCTAATATATTCCGTGACAGAGTTACAATTAAAATACAAGTCATGGCTGCAATTCAGTCAGGGGATCAGAGCCATTTCACAAATGTAATTTGTGAAGACATTCTAGATATCTCTGTTTAGATTCTCCCTCCAGGCAATAAATCTGGAGCAATATGAAGAAGTCACTTGAGGCTCTTCCTGTCTGATTTTTTCCTTCTCGGATTCCGGAGAACATCATCTGAGTGACAATCACAATTTTAAAAAAAAAAAAAATCTCAGCAAAATTCAGTTGGGAACATCACTTTCTTGTCCTGAACACATTAACAGTTTTTAATCCTAAAAAACAAAATTCATTCAATTCCTAGAATTCAATTCTGATTTCACTCACATACACCCATAATGTTGTTTTCTGTTTTTCTGAGGGAGGACGCTTCAGAAGCTTGGCCTGCACTTAAATCCATCCTTACTAAAGGATGGAGGTTTTTTCAAATATAGGTAGTCCTCGATGTATGACCACAATTAGAATCAGGATTTCTGTTGCTAAGCAAGATAGTTGTTAAGTGAGTTGTGCCCAATTTTACAGAGGTTTTGCCATGGTTCCTAAGCAAATCACCGCAGTAAAGGGAGCACTGAAGAAGCTTCTTGGATGAGAAGCGAAATGTCTTCAAAGAAAAACCAGAAAGTCCAGTTACCTCCTGAAAAAAAGCACCTTTGGGATGATCTAAAAAGTTAGAAATGTAGAATCCTTGTTATCTTCTTCTTCCTCCTCCTCCTCCTCCTCCCCCTCCTCCTCCTCCTCCTCCTCCTCCTTCTTCTTCTCCTCCTCCTCCTTCTCCTTCTCCTTCCTCCTTTCTCCTCCTCCTCCAAAGTTGATATATTACTTTGCCTTTTAATCGTACTTTGAAAGTCACATTTAGGGTGAAGGAGAATAATAAACAGTGGTAGGAAAAGCAAGATTTCAATGCCATTTTTTTGATTTCAAAGAATCCTCTGAACAAAATGCAAGCTTTTCCAGCGATTGGTTTATATAATCCGTTCCTTAGGCTAAATTGACTTCCACACTACAACCCTCCACTGTATGCCTTTGAATTTAGAGGGGTTTTGTGTGTGTGTGTATGTGTGTCTATTGTTTTGTTACTTTCCCTCAAAGACAGGGCAGGGGGAACTTTAAAAGGAAATCCTGGGTCTGTTGATAATCACTCAACAGAGGATAACCTGCCAAACATTATACATGTCTTTTAATGAGGCACGGCACTGTCGATTTCATTTCGTTCTTTTTTACCTTTATCATAAACTGTTCAGCATTTTCAAAGGCCTGAACGAATATAAAAACATCCTTTCTAAACAATCTTTTAGGGATAGACTATGCCAGCACTGCTTCAAAGAGAGGCTTTTGAAGCCTCTTCTAAAAAAAACAATTATAGTTCAATCACACTATTGTGCAAGGAACGTCCTCTAATAAATCTGTTTAGCAGTACACATTGATGGGGGTGCAAGCAAGCAAACAGCTGTGATTCCCAAAGTAGAGGCTACATCCCGTTGTTCCTACCAGTAAGATGCACAGGCTTGTTTGTTTGTTTGTTTGGTTGGTTGGTTATGGAGTTTCTCAGTCATCCAGATCATGGTTGTCTCAAAGTTGCTTTTTTGTTTTCAAGAGGCAACTGGACTTTCTGGTTTTTCTTTCAAGACGTTTCGCTTCTCATCCAAGAAGCTTCTTCAACTTCTCCAGCACCAATTCCAGAGCATAGCCAGGAGAATCAATCCGGAGGCCATGTCACTGTCAAAGCCCCTTCTGATATTTGGGGAGAAACATGGAGAGAATTAGCATACGGTTCTCCAAACTTTTACTATTAAAATGTTTTGCTTTCTCAAGCGTTCCCTAGCAGCTGAGGAAACTGAGAAAATGGTGTCCTCGCTCACATTCAGGAGAAGCCACATTCATTGATTTATAGTGTCAAGTTTCGAGGTCGTCTCAAATAAATTGCATTTCAAACAAGGTCTTTGAAGAAAAACTCCTATTTATTACGCACGACATCCTAACCTGACTCCAATCGAAGCCAACACTGACTTCCAGCCCCAAAACCCTCCCTTTCCGTTCCCCACTCCCCTGCACTCATTGGCCATCTTCCAAGTCATTCTACCCCTAATCTACTCCAGCTCAAAGGAATTTCCACCTCCCCATCCCATCTCCTAGGGGATATTATCTCCAGGGAAAATAAGTAGATGAAAAGTCAAACGTCCCTTTCCAGACGCCTTCACTTCTCCTTCTTATGTCAGCACTAGAGTAAATGCAGATTGAAGTGCTAGCCTTATTCATTCCTTTATACTGCACTTGTGAGGCCACACTTGAAGTACTGTGCCTACAGTTCTGGTCACCATGTTACCAGAAAGATGCTGAGACCCTAGAAAGGGTGCAGAGAAGAGCAACAAAGATGATTAGGGGACTGGAGCAGGGGTTGGTTCTATTTATTTTTACTACCAGTTCGCAATGGGGCCGCATACACAGAAGCGTTTCCCTGATGTCAGGGTCAGTGGGCGGGGCCTCCAGCCGGTTTTACTACTGGTTCTATAGAACCAGTGTGAACCGGGGGCAACCCACCACTGGACTGGAGGTTAACCACATGATGAACATCGGTAAATGATTCATGGAGATTCTCAGTCATCCAGGTCATGGTTGCCTTTCAAGAGGCAACTGGACTTTCTGATTTTTTTTGAAGATGTTTCGCTTCTCATCCAAGAAACTTCTTACGCTCTGTTCTGAAGAAGCTTCTTAGATGAGAAGTGAAATGTCTTCAAGTAAAAAACCAGAAAGTCCTGTTGGTTGGTTGTTAAATTTATGTGCCTGTCAAGGATGAAACTTTGGCAGCTATGTGCCTCTTCGTTTCAATTTACCATTAGAGTAACTGGGGTGGGGGGAGAGGGTAGGTGTTGCTTTTGAATGGGTTAGTTGGAGAAACGGAACTTCTACAATCCAGCTGAAGACCGTGAGAGCCTAAAGCCTTCATCGGGGCCTCAGGCCAATGGGGTCCTTTCGAAAGGTCAGAAATGTGGGTGCTGATTTTACCTCTGGGGAGAAGATGCTCCAGAGGTTGGGAGCCACCACAGAAAAGGCTCTTCTCCTAGATGCCACCAGCCACAATTCCTTCAATGATAGAGTCCTCCCGTGTCCTTTCTGCCAGTGAAGGAGGGGCAGGTCAATCCCATTAGGGTGAGACAGTTCATTATACAGGTAGTCCACAAATTACAACAGTTTGTTTAGTGATGTCCAAAGTTACAACAATCACCTCCAGTAATGGAGCGCCCATGATTTCTGAAGGCAAGCTGTTCCACTGGTTAATTGTCCTCATGGTTAGGAAGTTTCTCCTTCATTCCAGTTTGCTTCTCTCCTTGATTAGTTTCCAAACATTGTTTCTTGTCCTGCCCTCTGGTGCATTGGAGAATAATTTGACCCCTTCTTTGTGGCAGCCCCTCAAATACTGGAATATTGCTATCATGTCCCTCCCCCCTAGTCCTTCTTTTCTGTAGACTAGCCAAACCGAAATCCTGCAACCGGTTTTCATATCTTTTAGTTTCCAGGCCTTTAATCCTCTTAGTTGCTCTTCTTTGCACTTTTTCCAAAGTCTCAACAACTTTTTTTTTTGTAATGTGGTGACCAAAACTGGATGCGGTATTCCAGGTGTAGTCTTATCAAGGCATTATAAAGTAGTACTAATACTTTATGTGATTTTGATTCTATGCCTTTGTTAGAACATAGAATAGAACATAGAATAACAGAGTTGGAAGGGACCTTGGAGGTCTTCTAGTCCAACCCCCTGCCCAGGCAGGAAACCCTACACCACTTCAGACAAATGGTTATCCAAAATCTTCTTAAAAATTTGTGAATGTTGGAGCATTCACAACTTCTGGAGGCAAGTTGTTCCACTGATTAATTGTTCTAACTGTCAGAAAATTTCTCCTTAGTTCTAAGTTCTGAATTCCGTTCTGAATCTGACCGAACACTGGTAAGGTCTCATATTAAGACCTACCTGGTGGCAATAAAAGCGACCAAAACTGATGTAAAAAAGATGTGGAGACTAGAAAGAGTGCAGAGAAGAGCAACAAAGATGATTAGGGGACTGGAGGCTAAAACATATGAAGAACGGTTGCAGGAACGGGGTATGTCTAGTTTAATGTTTGTAGAACCAAGGATTGTATTAGCTTTTTTGGCTGCTGCTGAACACTGCTGGCTCATGTTTAAGTAATCGTCCACTCCAAGGTTCCTCTCACAGTTACTGTTTTTGAGCCAGGTCTCACCTAATCTGTACTTGTACCTTTGGTTTTTCCTGCCCAGGTGTAAAACCTTGCTTTTCTCCACATTAAATTTCATTTTGTTAGATAAGGACCCATTGTTCAAGTCTGTGAAGATCTTTTTTGATCCTGAGCTTGTCTTCTTATATTTATCATGATTGTCCCAGGCTCGTGTGATCCATTTTACGATCTTTTGACAAGCAAAGTCAATGGGGAATCCAGATTCACATAACAATCATGTTACTAACTTAACATCTGCACTGAGGCACTTAACCACTGTGGTAAGGAAGGTCATAAAATGAGGTAAAACCAGTGGTGGGTAGTAAAACTTTTTTACTACCAGTTCTGTGGGTGTGGCTTGGTGGGCATGGCAGGGGAAGGATACTGTAAAATCTCCATTCCCTCCCCTCTCCAGGGGAAGCATACTGTAAAATCTCCATTCCCTCCACAATCCAGAGGAAGGTTACTGCAAAATCCCCATTCCCTCCTGATCAGCTGGGACTCGGGAGGCAGAGAATAAATGGGGGTGGGGCCAGTCAGAGGTGGTATTTACTGGTTCTCCGAACTACTCAAAATTTCCACTACCGATTCTCCAGAACTGGTCAGAACCTGCTGAATACCACCTCTGGGTAAAATTCACTTAACAACCATCTCAGCAACATGGATTTTGGGCTCAGTTGTGGTCGTAAATTGAGGAGTACCCGCACTTTGAGAGTATGGAAGACTAAGTCTTTGCCATAATCTGCTTTCCAATTTCCTGAAATTCTTCCTCCTATGAAAAAGAACTTTTTTTTTTCTTCTATCTCATTCTCAGAATGTGTCAGAGTTTCTTCTGGTGGGGTTTGGGCATTTTATTGCATTGCAAAAGGACAGAAAATTCTGATGTTATCTGTTCGCGTGATATCCCGCTTAATTATTCTCCACGGAATATAAAGTGGGATTGGAGAAGCGATTGGAAAGACATTTGACTGGTCAAAATACCAGGAGCATGTAATTCTGCTATAAATAATTTCCATCCTGCATAACAACTACCCTCAGGAAAAAATGGCAAAATGTGTGGCATCTAGAGGACCAAGAACCACAGAATAGGGACAGATGGCGGACATCTGTTTGTTTTTTGCGGTTTTGGTTTCTTCAAGGTGGACAATGCAAGTCACCCGACACCTTTTTTTCAGCATCTCACAAGGAGATGCCGGATCCTCTTGCCAACTTTCAGGAGTGTGGGACCAAATCCAATCATGGTCCAATCATCAGGAGGACAACCGTGGTGAGGAGCCAGACAAACTGAGTTGAAGTGTGCATTTTCATAAATGCATCATTAAATTATTTGCATATAATTTGCATGACAGCTGGAGAGGCCAGACTGTGACTGGTAGATAGAGTTGAATGCCATATGTGTTACAAAGTTGTGATGAATTGTGGAGTCTGGTTTTTTATCCTTCCTTCCTTCCTTTTCTCCCTCCCTCCCTCCCTCCTTCCCTCCCTCCCTCCCTCCCTCCTTCCTTCCTTCCTTCCTTCCTTTCCTTTCCTTTCCTTTCCTCTTCTCTTCTCTTCTCTTCTCTTCTCTTCTCTTCTCTTCTCTTCTCTTCTCTTCTCTTCTCTTCTCTTCTCTTCTCTTCTCCTCTCCTCTCCTCTCCTCTCCTCTCCTCTCCTCTCCTCTCCTTTCCTTTCCTTTCCTCCTTATCACTTAAGTGGCCAAAAACTTTAGTACTGCTAAATCACAATTATTAGTTTGCAACTCAACACACACACACAAATAAATATCCTTAGTTCCAGTGGTGGGCTGCTGTAGGTTTGGACCGGTTCGGGCAAACCGGTAGTTCCGACAACCAGCTGGCCCCACCCACCCACCCACCCCTGCCCTATCCTGTCCTATATTTCCTTCTTTCTGACTCAGCTGATTCTCGCCACACAGCTGATTTCTGAGCCTTCGCTGTTCTACTTACCGGGGCTGCCTTAGAAGGTAAGCAGCTGATCTTCAGATTGCTGTATTTTGTTGTTGCTTTTTGGGGAGGGGGTGCATAATTTTTTTAATTTTTATTTCTCATAATCATATTTAAGTGTACAGCCTCTTATCCATCATTAATCATTGATCTTATCCTTTAACTTTCATTTTTATTTGTTCGGGGCTGCTCTTCTGCCATTTCCTCTTCTTCGTTTTACCACAACCTTTCCTCTTCTTCTTCCCTCCTCTTCCTTCTTCTGTCCCTTTCTACTTTCTTCATTCCTCCTCTCCTCCCCTTCTACTTGCCCTCCCCTTCCCCCACTCCTCTCTTCTTCCTCCCTTTCTATACGTCTCTCCTACTCTTCTTTCCCCTCCCTTTTCTTCCTCTCCTTCTTCCCCTCTTCTATCCCTCTCTCTCCTTTCCTCTCTTCTCCCCTCTTTCCCTCTCTCTATTCCTCTCTCCTTTCCCACTCCTTTGTTGTATCCATTTCAAATTTAATTTAATCTAGAATTGCTGTGTTTTGAACGCTATGTCCAAGTGCGTTAGGCACGCACACGCGCTCACACAACCGGTTGTTAAATCAGTTGCAGGCCATCACTTCCTAGTTCCTCTTGCACAGGTTGGCCAAAACGTATTCCAGTGATTGACAAGGAGTGTTTTTAAATATTCGAACAACGGGGAGTTCTTTCTGTTTAAAATGAGAGGCGAGAGAAGCACTCTTTGCAGTCATTAAATAATTGCACGAAAAACATATTGAAAATGATATCCTGCCTTGCTTTGGTAATTGCAGAGGGCAGAGTAGAATGGGAAGGGCTTAAAATATTAAACGGAGCTCATGTCTCCATGAATTAGTTCCATTACCTGTTATTTGAGGTTTTCTTATACTAACATATTAATATAAGAATATTTATATTCTTATATTTATATTAATAAAAAGCATATTTTATACTCCACCAAGGGTATCGTGTTTCCCTGAAAATACAACCTACCCTGAAAGTAAGCTCTAGTTTGATTTTTACACATCATCATCATCATCATCATCATCATCATCATCATTATTATTATTATTATTATTATTATTATTATTATTATTATTATTAATTTTATTTCTATACCGCCCTTCTCCTGAAGGACTCAGGGCGGTGTACAGCCTGATTAAAAGCACAAAGACAGACAAAATTTAAAAATAATTAAAATTATTAAATGATAGGCCCAATTATAAAACCCCAAATTTAAAATCCCATATTTAAAACCAATTAAAATCTTTACATTGATAGCCCAGCCTGGTGGAACAACAAGGTTTTGAGGGCACAGCGAAATACACGGAGGTCGGAGATCTTACGCATTTCCGGGGGCAGTTCATTCCACAGGGCTGGGGCTCCCACAGAGAAGGCCCTCCCCCTGGGTGTCGCCAGCCAACATAATTTGGCCGATGGCACCCTGAGGAGGCCCTCTCTGTGGGAGCGAACTGGCCGGTGGGAGGCTACTGGTGGCAGAAGACGGTCTAGAAGGTATCCAGGTCCAATGCCATGCACTCAATATAAGCCCTACCCACCAAAATAAGCCCTAGTTAAGACCCCGCCCACTTTGGGGTGCACGGGAGTGGGGTGAGGTGAATGGGTAAAAATTAAGCTAGGGTGGGGATGGGGGGGGTGGAGCTGCCCTACTTACCAGGCCTCGCACACCCCACCTGCCTTGCCTTGCTGATCCACTTCTGCGGCCGCTTGCCGCCGCTTGTGTACATTGCCCCTGGCCTCCGTTTTGCCATCAGAGGCCTTCTGGAAATGCCTCTGCAGCTGATAAAAGAGCTCCAGATTGATCCGGAGCTCTGTTATCAGCTGCAGAGGACTTTCCTGAAGGCCCTCTGATGGCAAAACAGAGATTGAGGGTGACTCGCGTGTCAATCCGGACCTCATTACTTGGCTGCAGAGGCCTTTCCAGAAGGCCTCTGACAGTGAAACAGAGGCTGTGGACGACATGCGCAAGTGGCAACAAGTGGCCTCAGAAGAAGTGGGCCAGCACTATAGTGCTGGGCCAGCACTAAGTTGCTATAAAAATGGGGAACGAGCAAGCAAATCCAAAAATGAGGGTTCATTAGCCAGGATTAAACCAGCTTGGCTGGTCTTTAAAAGCTAAGCAGGAGTAGACCTGGTTAGTATTTGGATAGAATACAGATACTCCTTGATTTTATGACTGATCACTTAGTGACCATTCAAAGTTACCATCTATCTGAAAAAGGGGTCTTACAATCCCCTTACCCACTATGCTCGTGTGACCATACTTTGACTGCTCAGCAACATGGCTGTGTTTACAGCCTTTTGCAGCAGCCCACAATAAACATGGCCACACAACATTTTATAAATGTTTTGACCAAAAGTGGCAACCTTATGCACTATGTTTTTATTGGGCTCAGGCTGAGAGAAGGGTGGGAAGAGACAAAGCAGCCAAATCTTTTGCCTCAAGGACAAGAAGAGAAGGAAGCGAACCAGTACCACCTACTCAGCACTGAAGCTGCATAGGATTTGAACTGGGGTTCTCCAGGACATCTCGCTTTGCTTAAGTCACAACAGTTGTATTCTATTATTGACAATTTATTATAGACAATTTCTATTACAGACAATTTCTCCTCCAATGATTTGGAGGAGAAAGAAGCAGCAAATAGGAAGTCAAAGAAGGAGGAGAAGGAAGAGGAGGACGAGGAGGAGGAGGAGAAAGAGAAGGGGAAGGGGAAGGGGAAGGGGAAGGAGTAGGGGAATGAGAAGGGGAAGGGGAAGGAGTAGGGGAATGAGAAGGGGAAGCAGAATAAGAAGGGGAAGGGGAAGGGGAAGGGGAAGGAGAAGGGAAAGGAGAAGGAGAAGGAGAAGGGGAAGGAGAAGGGAAAGGGGAAGAGGAAGGGGAAGGGGAAGGGGAAGGGGAAGGGGAAGGGGAAGGGGAAGGAGTAGGGGAATGAGAAGGGGAAGCAGAATAAGAAGGGGAAGGGGAAGGGGAAGGAGAAGGGGAAGGGGAAGGAGAAGGGGAAGGGGAAGGGAAAGGGAAAGGGAAAGGGGAAGGGGAAGGGGAAGGGGAAGGAGTAGGGGAATGAGAAGGGGAAGCAGAATAAGAAGGGGAAGGGGAAGGGGAAGGGGAAGGAGAAGGGGAAGGGGAAGGGGAAGGAGTAGGGGAATGAGAAGGGGGAGGGGAAGCAGAAGAAGAAGGGGAAGAGGAAGGGAAAGGAGAAGGAGAAGGGGAAGAGGAATGAGAATGAGAATGAGAATGAGAATGAGAATGAGAATGAGAATGAGAATGAGAATCAGTGGTGGGTTGCTCCCAGTTCAGTCCGGTTCTATAGAACCGGTAGTAAAACCAGTGGGAGGCTCCGCCCACCTGCCCCAATGTCATCATGGGTGATCTGTGCATGCATGCACTCCCGCTGCGAACAGGTAGTAAAGGAAAGTGGAACCCATCCCTGAGGAGAATGAACTAACCCAGGAGAATAAAAAGAATTGCTCTCTTGTTGTATTGTTTATTAATGTGTGAACCAAACTTGTCCTGCAAAATTTCCCTCATATTTATACTGCAAGCTGTGGCTTGATCTTTCTTTTTTTCTTTTCTACTTTCCATGGCGGGTTTGTTTTTCTTCCTTTATTTTTCTAGTGACATGAAAATGTTGATACGGGTTCCTTAGCTGTTTCAGTCTCCAGCCTGCTGGGAGAAGCTGCACTAGAGGACAGTGGGAGATTATTTCCATTCATCAGCAAGGTTGGGGAAAGGCCTATATTTCATAAGAAGCTGCATCCTGGGAAACATGGCAAAAGAACCGAGAGTGGACTTAAGATGTCAAGCAGAGGATGGAGAGCAAGCAATTAAACGCAGGTGAAAATCCCCTGATCTTGTATAAGGTCAAGCTTGCTAAAACACAAGAGAAAGATTATCTCCCCAGGACACAGTCCATGCTCTGGTTGTGTAAAGCAAACAGTATTGTGTACTGTTCTGCTCACCGCAGGATAGGATAAAGATAGAAAAAGGGCAAAACATACTATTACTAGATTAATACTTGTAATGGCATGTGGGAATGACCTTGGGAGACAGGAGGAAGAGCCACAGACTATGCAGCAATCAGAGAACCACTTCACACCCTTTGCCACCGCAAGAAATAGAAAAATTATAAACAGGGCCAAAGCTCCCTAGTTTGTTAATCTGGGGGTTGCCACATCAAACAGACACCAGCATTGAAGATCCTCTTCTTTACAATAAAAGTGTGTACATTACACACACTTGCTAGAAGCAAGGATTCAGAAAAGGAATTGCAGGTCAAACAGAGTGAAACAGCTTGCCATCAGAAGTTATGGGGTGCTAAAAACCTAGATTGAATAGACAAGAAGCAGTTACAGATGGAGACAAAAATTCCAGAGAGGAAGGTGGGAGGCAAATTTAAAAAAAAGCATAGCAACTAAAGTATTGAAGCGGGCAAGAGACGATGGATAGATGATTTCTCTTTTTTGTTGTTGTTCTGATTTGCTTTTGCTTTTCTTGCTCTTTTCTTTTTTTTTCTTTTTCTTTTTTTTTTTTAGGTAGGTGATGCGACTAGAAGTTAGGTAGGATAGAAAGAAAATGTTTTTCAGTAAAAGGTGACATGACTAAAAGTTAGAATAAGTGATAGAAATAAGAGAAGGGGGAATGTTCGTGTAGACACTTTTATATAATAAAATAAAGTAACAATAAGAGAAAACATGGAATAATTGAATAAGAACAGATTGCAATTTTGCTATAATTGTGTATCATTATTAGAAATATATGTTGACTCAATGTAATAACTATGATTAATTTTACTAGTTTTATTTGTATTAGAATGTATGACAGGTGTCACACTTTTCACGCATTGATTTGATATGTTTATAAAAAATAAAAAATAAAAAAATGTAATAAAAAAAGAAGTTATGGGTGCTTGAGCGGGGGGGGGGCTGGACTAGAAGACCTTCAAGGTCCTTTCCAGCTTTGCTCTGATTGATTGATTGAGATAAGAGACAGCTGAACCAACAGAAGAAATGGAGGCATGGCAAACGTCTCAGAAAAGATCTTCCCTAGTTGGGAAGGTAAAATTTTGGGCTGGTTGACAGTTCAAGACTCAACCACTGCATGATGGGGTGAGCTCCTGTTACTTGCCCCAGCTCCTGCCCACCTAGCAGATTGAAAGCACTTAGTAGCATTATCTAAATGCGAGTAGATAAATAGGTACCACTTTGGTGGGGAAGTAACAGCATTCCTATGCTTCAGCAAACAGTCATGCCGGCCACATGACCATGAAAGCATCTTCAGATAACGTTGACTCCCTCGGTTAGGAAATGGAGATGAGCATCACCTCAACTGAATAGGGGTAACCTTTACCTTTTAAAGGGGAGGAGGGGGGACGCACAGGGGTTGGCTTCTGGGGGTTCGCAGGGGTTCAGGAGAACCTCTAGCTAAGATTCTGTGCAGTTTGGAGAACCCCCAAATCCCACTCCTGGCTGGCCCCGCCCACCCCACCCTGCCCCTCCCAAGAGTCCCCAGTGACCTGTTTTGGATGCAGGTAAGTGTAGGGCATGCATGGAGGCTTGGGGAGGGCGAAAAACAGGCCTACCAAAAGTTCGGGAAAGCCGGAACCGTTTCTGGCCTCCAGAGGGCCTCCAGAGTCTGGGGAGGCCGTTTTCGCCCTTCCGGAGGCTTGAGTAAAGCCTCCAGAGCCCGGGGAGGGCAAAAACACCCTCCCACCATGGTGCAGGAGGCTGACTAGGCCACACCCACCATGGCCACGCCCACCCAGCAACTGGGCAGATACTGTAACCCCTTGCTAAAAATGTTGAAGCCCACCCCTGGGAACACACCATCAGAATTCTGGTGCATTAACAGAACACAATTCTGTTAATGTAGCCTTACAATAATGTTGGAACTAGTACTTTGGGGTGTGTTTCTTGACTGGACTCTCTTGCAAGGCTGACGGTACTTCTTCCAAATTATATTCAGTGCCTGCAACAGAGTAAACCCTTTGAGAAGGAAGGGCAGAGGAAGGGGGATCGGCACAATGCAAGCAGGGCCCCAACATTGTGTTGTAAACCCTGCCTCTTGTCGGTAACATTGTGTGCACACCTCAAAGGAGGACGGTGAAGGATGGAACCCCTGCAATGGTAATTTCAACCCTCAGTCCAAAGGAGGGAGAATCTGAAAATGTACAAGCATTACAGCATCCCCATGGTCACATCCAGAAGCTTGACAATCCATTAATATTCATGATGGTTGCAGTGTCCCGGGCAGTGGTGAAATGTAAAATTTGTTACTGTGGGCGTGGCTTGGGGGGTAATATGACTGAGTGGGCGTGGCCAACTTTTTTTTTTTTTTTTTACTTTTAAAACCATTTTTTCTACAACTTCTTTGGCTGAAGAGGTTGTAAAAAAAATGCTTTTAAAAGCCTCTGACGATTTCAGCTGACTTGCCTGATCGGCAGAGACTTTCTTTTTTTTTTTAAAGCCTCTGACGATCCCAGCTGACTTGCCTGATCAGCAGAGGCTTTTTTTCCTTTTAAAAGCATTTTTTCTATAACCTCTTGAAGAGGTTATAGAAAAAATGCTTTTAAAAGCCTCTGATGATCCCAGATGAGCCGCATGGTCATCAGAGGCTTTTTTTTTTTACTTTTAAAAGTATTTTTTTGGCCAAAGAGGTTGTAGAAAAAACGCTTTTAAAAATAATTTTAAAAGCCTCTGATGATTGTGTGGCTCAGCTGGGCAATGGGAGGGCAGGGATTTTTGCTACCGGTTCTCCGAACCGGGAGCATTTCATGTGATCCCCTTTTGCTACCTTCTGACAAGCAAAGTCAATGATTGGAAGCCCGATTCACTTACTAACCGTGTTACTAACTTAACAACGGCAGTGATTCAATGAACAACAATGAAAAAAGAGTGTAGAATGGGGCTAAACTCACTTAACAGCTGTCTTGCTTAACAACTGGAAACGTTGGGCTTAATTGTGGTTGAAAATCAAGGATTACCTCTATTTCTATGCTGATTGTTGGGAAGGAGCAGCAATGGGGGAGGAGTGGTAATCCCCTCCTGGATTGTGAATTGTGAATTTCTTTAATTTAGGGGGCAAAACAGTGGACCTTACAAATGGAAAAGAAGGAGGAGTTTTCAAGTCTCCAACTAGCTGAGCTTCTGCATACAGTAGTGGCCAAAATTGTGGAAATCTTTTGGGAAAAATGTTTTTTTTTTAATTTGATTTATATGCCGGTCTTCTCCAGAGACTCGGGGCGGCTTACAATGCATTAAGCAATAGCCTTCATACTTTTGTATATTTTATACAAAGTCAGCTTATTGCCCCCACAAACTGGGTCCTCATTTCACCTACCTTAGAAAGGATGGAAGGCTGAGTCAACCTTGAGCCTGGCAAGATTCGAATTTACTTTAATTGCAGACAGCTGGTGTTAAATTACAGTGCTTAGTCTGCAGAGCTATCCAGGCTCCTTTTCTAAAACAAGCTAATAATGCCACTTTTTTTTTTAAGTAGTACCATAAAATTATATATCAATGGAAAGATAATTTAATCAAGAATGTAATGCAGTAACTTTTGTGAAGGATTTGCTATTAGAATAGCAGTTACAGTATCAAGAAGAAAAGTGAAACACATAGAAAAAACAAGATATACAAAAATGATCACCATAGAAAAAACGAGATATACAAAAAATATCACGTCAGTTAATACTTAGTTGGGTAACCTTTAGCATGAATTATGGCCTTACAATGGCTTCCCATGGAGTGAACCAAGTCTTTTAGTTCTGCAGCTGTTATCATGTGAAACCAAGATTGAATGATGGCTTCTATTAACTGGGTTTTATTGCTGGGTCGCTTCTGACTAACAAGTTTCTTTAGTCGGCTCCGTAGATTTCAATTGGGTTTAAGGTCTGGGCTATTCTCAGGCCATTCCAGCAGTGGAATAGGATTATCTTGAAACTCAAAAAAAAAAAAAAGTGGTGTTATTAGCCATCAAACCTCAAAAATACACTTTTCCCGAAAGGTTTCCACAGTTTTGGCCAACAGTGGCCTGTTTCAATCAGCAAATAAGGTATAGCAGCATTTCAGTAGAGTTGGTTCAGATATAGCCCCTAACACAGCCCAACAGAACAGATATTGTGGTTAAGTGGCACCCTCTGCAGGCTTTTGCCTACTACACAGTAAAAAAAGACAATAAAAGTTGTGTTATTTTACACACAAAGGCTAAAAGTGCAATGCCAACACATACACAGACGCACCTGTGGGGAAGCTATCTTCACACCTCAAGTGCCCAGTTCTGAAAAGGAGGAGTTAAGTGCACCTAACTGCATGCATTTACAGATGTGTCCACAACCAGAAACCAGCTTGATAGAAGGTGATCTAAAATGTATGTAGGTTTATAAGTGTGCTGTCAGGGTTCCAAGTAACAGACTCAATGCAATCAAAACTCCGAGGTTCCTCAAAGTACAGATTTATTAGGCATGCCATATTGGCACATCTGGTGAAAAGCCGACTCTGAAACTCCCGCGGTTTTCCCCACCGAAATTAAAAGTCAATGTTCTCTCCCCTCCTTCCGTATGTCATCACATGGTCCAATCAGGTCACAGTGCAAACTTCAGTTGGTTTCAGTCCACGCCTTCCTAGTACCAGGTGAGAACGTCCTTGGTTCCCAAGAGAAAGAATTTTATTTTGACTACAAGTCCCCAGCTATCTCTATTTCCCCACCTCCCGTTCCCACAGCTCCAACCAGCCCTGCTGTGGCAGCCCTGAAGATGCTCCAAAATGGCTCCAGGGTTGACATGTGCCTTGGACAGCTCAAGACTGGCTGAATGTGCAAATTGCTCCCTTTCAGAGTTTCATCCAAACAGTGTGGAGATCTTTAAAAGAGCAGCCAGGCTTGTAAAGTCAGAGAAGGGATTGTCAGCCTTCTGTGACAGAGTAGGCCCAAAACCAAAGAAATATTAGATTAAGTTGAGGTATACATCCAGGAGTGGGCTTCAAAATTTTTAGCAAGGGGTTCTCTGCCTGGTTGCTGGGTGGGCATGGCCATGGTGGGTGTGGCCTAGTCGGCCTCCTGAACCACGGTGGTGGGGGAGTGTGTTTTTGCCCTCCCAGGGCTTCCAAGGCTTTTCTCGAGCCTCCAGGAGGGTGAAAATGGCCTCCCCAGGCTCCAGAGCAGTGGTGGGTTGTTACCAGTTCTACTTGGATTGCAAACAAGTAATGGCGATGGTGGGAGGCTCTGCCCACCCGCGTTGGACGCTTCTGTGCATGTGCAAAAGCATTGCGCATACGTGCAAGCGCACACACCCATGAGCGAACCGGTAGCGACGGGTTTGCAACCCACTACTGCTCCAGAGGCCCTCTGGAGACCGGAAAAGGGCCCATTTCTGGCCTTCCGTTTTTCGCCCTCCCCGAGCCTCCATGCGCATCCTGCACTTACCTGCATTCAAAACAAGCCGCATGGCGACTCCTGGGTGGGGCAGGGCAGGGTGGGCAGGGAGTGGGATTTGGTGTGTTGTGGCTCCGTTACCTGAGCCTGTGTTATCGGAGGGAGAAGGCTCCGAACATGAAGGAGAGGAGTTGGCCAGGCCTCCCTCTCCAGGACCCTCCTCTTTGGCAATGCCTCAGGTGTCTCCTGAAGGAGAAGAGATTGGCCAGGAGCCAGGTATCTCCTCGCAGTCGGACAGTGATGGAGATAAGTCTTGGCTGGATCCATGCCAGTGTCGGAGAGACAGGCGCATGCAGCAGAAGAGGAGGCGTGCCAGAGATTAGGCTGAGTCACTGGACCACACCCCACAGGGGATAAAAGCGGGTGAGGTGGCCATTCAGACTCTGTGACGGACAAAACAAACTACTAGCGAGTCATATTGTATCTTTGAAATAACGTTATCTGCCTTGGATTTAATACAGACTGGACTTGACAATTCTTGAACTGTGTGTATCTTGTTTGGGTTTATCTGTTGGAGGAACAACCCCTCCCTCTGAGTAAAGTTCTTGGCAAGCAGCTACTGGGTTGCTGCCAATTCTCTTATCGGAAGAATTTGTTGTCTGCCAGTTTTATTTAACCCCTGGCTATCTGTTTGTGTGCATGTGTGAGACGGGGACAGAACATGGTGATTCTCCGAACTGCACAGAATCTTAGCTAGAGGTTCTCCTCAACCCCTGCGAACTCCCAGCAGCCCACCCCTGTATACATCTCAGCAAGCTCATAGTATTTATTCACTGGATATCTGAAAGAGTCCCACCATGGAAGTATGGATAGAAATCGAGTGATGGAACTGGCAGAGTTGGCAAGGTTTTTCTTCTTCTTTTTATTTGAAGAGAACTTACCCAGTTTTGTTTCCACTTGGAAACCAGTTCTAGACGTCATGCTCAAAACAGGAAAAAAAGAGATAGATTTTAGGTTGTGTTTATTAGATTAACTTTATGTTATAGAAATGGCTTGTATCTACTAGACATGTAAGGGCAAAATGTTGAGGTTGCCATTCTATTTTGAATTCTACTTCACCCCCCAAAAAACCCTCAGCAATCACTGTTTTTCCTTCCTATTTATATCCTGCCTTTATTATTTTTTGCAAATAACTCAAATAACAAATAACTCAAGGTTATTTGACATATCCAACACGCCTTTCTTTTCCTATTTTCCTCTGTGAGGTGGGCTGGGCTGTAATAGAAAGCAACGGCCAAGGGTGAAATCCAGCAGGTTCTGACAGGTTCTGGAGAACCAGTAGCGGAAATTTTGAGTAGTTCGGAGTACCGGCAAATGCCACCTCTGGCTGGCCCCAGAGTGGGGTGGGAATGGAGATTTTGCAATATCCTTCCTCCAGGAGTGGGGAGGGAATGGGGATGGGGATTTTGCAATATCCTTCCCCCAGGAGTGGGGAGGGAATGGAGATTTTACAATATCCTTCTCCTGGAGTGGGGTGGGAATGGAGATTTTGCAGTATTCTTCCCCTGCCGCATCCACCAAGCCATGCCCACCAAGCCATGCCCACAGAGCCAGTAGTAAAAAAAAATTGAATTTCACCACTGGTAATGGCCCAAGGCTTTCATGGCTGAGGCTGGACTTGAACTCGTGATCTCCTGCTTTCTAGCATGGTGCTGTTCTGCCCCACCTCCGGATTCGCAAGAATATTGACACACACCAACAGTCCTTATCAAATTTATTAGGTAGCAAGAATAAACCAAAGTCCGGCAAAGGTTGGCAACCAGCCCAGAAAACAAGATACGATCAGACTTTTCCAAAAATGCTCTGATGATAACTACAAGTTGTTTCCAGCAAGAAATTACTAACTGTGTGCGACTTAAATAGGCTAAGGGAATGGCCAATTATCCTCAAACCTTACTCTCGAGGAGACCTCCTCCTCCTGAGTAGCCACTCCTGCCTTTTGGCAGCCCTGCGTGCTCGAGCATTGAGGAGAGGCTCCTCCACTTCGCTCTCTCGACTTGAAGGAGCCTCTGGAGGTTCTGAAGGCCCTGGCTGAATCTCTGCCTCTGGCACCACATCCTCTTCAGCCTCCTCGCTGTCCGACATGAGCACCGGCTGCGCCGGCTGCTGGCGCAACCCCACACTAGCCTTCTCGTCATCGGGATCAGCCACGATCCGCACAGGCCACTGGCAGGCCACAATAGGTGCCTTAACCACTAGGCCAAACTGGCTCTTGTTTTACCCTGCATATAGTTATACCCATCACAGTACAGGAAAGAAACTTAATCCTACCTATTTTGCAAAATAGCTCTAGTCTCAAAGAGTTTCATGCAAAGATGTCTTCATCTTCCAGACAAACCTAAGGTTGGTTTTCGTTTTATTTTATTCAGCATACGGCATCTACAGACGTTGTACAACCATTGATATACAACACTAGTAAAACACTTTTATTTGGAGCATGAAATGTCGACTATCTCCACAATGGTACACCCCAGGGCAATGTTCTGTCTTAACAGAGCTGCTAAAAGTCTACACACAAGGCCACCAAACTGGATATTGTGTTTCTCACAGTCCACAACTGTAGAGGCAACAACTAGATTTCAACAGTTCTTTTTAAAGGCTGGTTTAAGAATGGTCAATCCATTCTTCATCCATCCAATCCAATGGTGGGTTTCAAATTTTTTTACTACCGGTTCTGTGGGTGTGGCTCAGTGGGCGTGGCATGGCTTGGTGGGTGTGGCAGGGGAAGGATACTGTAAAATCTCCATTCCCTCCCCAATCCAGGGGAAGGTTACTACAAAATCCCCATTTCCTCCAGATCAGCTGGGATTTGGGAGGCAGAGAATAGATGGGGGCGGGGTCAGTCAGAATTTTTACTACCAGTTCTCTGAACTATTCAAAATTTCCACTACCGGTTCTCCAGAACTGATCAGAACTTGCTGAAACCCACCTCTGATCCAATCCAATGGTCAATGCCTTCAGCCTTTGAAGGCAAATTAAGGAGGTAGGTATGCTGGTAAACCTTAAATCAAACGACGCCGTGAGAGATCAAGGTATAAACCTAGACTGGTGGATGTATCTACAAATAAAATCAAGATACCAGAAAGATAAGGATGAATATGGTCTAGAACTAGGATACAACGGACTAGATAAAATTCTGATGGGAATGGGAAAAAAAGTTTTGGCTAAATTATATAATTACTTATTAGATGAGGACAGAGCTGAGGATATAGCTAAAAATCAATTGAGAGTATGGGAGTGAAATATTGGACATAGCTTAAACTTTAATGAATGGGAAGAGGCATGGAATAAAAACCACAAATTGACCAGAGCTGCAACAATACAAAATGCTCCACAGGTGGTATCTAGCACCTACCAGATTAGCAAAGATGTTCCCCAACATGTACCCAAACTGCTGGAAATGTGGCTATGGTCAGGGCACCTTTTTTCACATGTGGTGGACATGCCCTGAAGCGAAAAGATATTGGAGTAGGATTCGGAGATGGTTACAAGAAATAATTGGAGAAGATATTGAATTGACACCGGAAATATTTCTCCTGGGAATAGTAAAGAAGGGGTATGGAAAGAAAAAGATTCACCTACTAATACATATAACCACAGCTGCTAGACTGGCATACACACAATACTGGAAAGAGAAAGCCCTGCCACCAGAAGAACTTATAATTAGGAAAATACTGGAGTGCACAGAGATGAGTAAACTAACCCATGAAATAAATAATGATGAGAACTCAGATTATTATACTGTGTGGGGAAGGTGGTATGAATGGATGAATGACAAAATCAAAGAAGGAGTAAAAGGTGCGGTAACTAAATAGCAATAAACAGCATAAATGACACCAGGTACATATCATGCATTCATGTATAAACGCTGCATATCCAATGTTAAATAGAAATGTTACTATATTTTATGTATGTATATAAAATCAATAAAATATCTATAAAAAAAAAAGTCTAGCTTTTACTTCATATGTGTATTGCCAGATTTGCCATGAATGAATCATTAGCAGACTATACCTCTCAAATAACTAACTGTGTGTGCTTTAGACTTCTCCAGGCAAATTAATATTCAAACTGGCTGGTGTTAATCTTGTCGGAGAGCCCCTTAGCATGCCATTACATGGCATAGCAGGAGTGAAAACAGAGAAATTAATCACATTAATCCTCCTTCCATATTGACGTAATCTCTGGAATTCCTGTGTATTATAACTCCTGTGTCCTTCAAGATCAGTTCTTTTATTTCTTTTAAAGCATTCGGGGACCATTGATGTGCTTTCACTCACCAGGGAAGAGAAATGAAGTATAAAAATACAAGAATGATTTAAACCAGGGGTGAAATCTAAAAGTTGTTACTACCAGTTCTGTGGGCGTGGCTTTGTGGTGGGGGGGGATAATGTGACTGGGTGGGTGTGGCCAATATTTATTTTTTTTTACTTTTAAAACCATTTTTTCTACAACCTCTTCGGCTAAGAGGTAAAAAAATGCTTTCAAAAGGCTCTGACAATCCAAGCTGAGTTCCCTGATCAGCAGAGGCTTTTTTAAAAAGCCTCTGCTGATCAGGCAACTCAGCTGAGATCGTCAGAGCATTTAAAAGGAAAAAAAAAACCCTTTTTTTCTTTTAAATGCTCTGACGATCCAAGCTGAGTTCCCTGAAAGCCTCTGCCGATCAGGGAACTCAGCTGGGATCGTCAGAGCATTTAAAAGAAAAAAAGGGTTCTTTTCTTTTAAATGCCTTTGACGAGTCGCACGATCGTTACAAGCTTTTTTTTTTTTTTGTACTTTTAAAAGCATTTTTTCGGCCAAAGTTGTAGAAAAAATTATTTTAAAAGTAAAAAAAAAAAGCCTCTGATGATTGTGCGGCTTAGCTGGGCATGGTGGGGGCAGGGATTTTTGCTACCGGTTCTCTGAACCACCCGCCTCCATCGCTACCGGATCGAGCAATCCGGTCCAAACCGGGAGCATTTCACCCCTGATTTAAACCAATATTTTCTTTTTTTATAATGGCAACTTGGCTCTATGAAAACTGGGGTTGAACATCATCTTTGGCCAGGTAGATACTGTAGAACAGAAGTGGACTCTCAGAATTCTTGGCCCAGCCACAGGTCATAACGGGATCAGAGCTGCCCACGTCTGCTGTAGATCTGGGTCTCTGACAATTCACCACGGCTAACTCGCCACAGCCAACTCACCACAGCTAACTTGCTGCAGGACAATTTGCTGTGGGACAACAGTTTCACTAATATCAAAGAAATGGTGAATTAGAATAATTAAAGAAAGGCTGCAGAAGGAGGAACAGAATAAAATGTGGATGGCAAAAAAAAAATTTTTTTAAATTTATTTTAAATAATTAAATAGAATTGTTACATTGTCCCGCAGCGAGGTGTCCCATGATGAGTTGGCCATGGTGAGTTGTCCCACAGCTAGTTGGTCATGATGAGTTCGCTATGACGAATTGGCCATGGTGAGTTGGCCATGATGAGTTGGCCATGGTGAGTTGGCCATGGTGAGTTGCCCACAGCCAGTTGGTCGTGATGAGTTCGCTATGATGAATTGGCCATGGTGAGTTGGCCATGATGAGTTGGCTATGATGAGTTGGCATGGTGACTTGGCCATGGTGACTTGGCCTTGGTGAATTGGCCATGGCAAGTTGGCCATGGCAAGTTGGCCATGGTAAGTTGGCATGGTGTTGGCCATGGTGAGTTGGCATGGTGAGTTGGCCATGGTGAGTTGGCATGGTGAGTTGGCCATGGTGAGTTGGCATGGTGACTTGGCATGGTGACTTGGCCATGGCAAGTTGGCCATGGTGAGTTGGCATGGTGTTGGCCATGGTGAGTTGACATAGTGAGTTGGCCATGGTGAGTTGTCCCGCAGCTAGTTGGTTGTGATGAGTTCGCTATGATGAATTGGCCATGGTGACTTGGCATGGTGACTTGGCATGGTGACTTGGCCATGGTGACTTGGCCTTGGTGAATTGGCCATGGCAAGTTGGCCATGGCGAGTTGGCCATGGTAAGTTGGCATGGTGTTGGCCATGGTGACTTGGCATGGTGAGTTGGCCATGGTGAGTTGGCCATGGCGAGTTGGCCATGGTAAGTTGGCATGGTGTTGGCCATGGTGAGTTGGCATGGTGAGTTGGCCATAGTGAGTTGGCCATGGTGAGTTGGCTGTGGCAAGCTGTCCCATTCCCTGTCGAACCATGTGTTTCTCTGGTTAATACAGAAATGCAGATGTGAATTGCTCATCTGTTTGTCCTGAGTTGGCAGCAGAAGGCATCTTGCACATATAGATGAGGAGGTAATGGGAGACTATCTGCTTTTTTCTCTTCCACGGGAGGGAGGAAGAGAAAGCAGACTAAATTAGCAGATGTTGTGTAGTTCTGCATGGTTTTCTGAGTTTGAACGCGCATTACAATTGACATTTTCAACCGGATGTTATTTTGAAAATAAGTTTTAAAATGGAAATAAAAAAAACCCTGCCTTAAAGATAACAAAATCTCTAAGGAGATTACATTATTATTATTTTTATAGTTAGGTTGCACGGTAAACTTAGAATTTATTGCAATAACTCAGAAAGCCATTGTGAAAGAATTCTAATTCTGCATAGAGTAGAATCTAGATCTATTTAAAGCAAAATCACAGCTCTTGCTCTTTTTCTTTTTCTCTTCTTTCTCCCGTGTATGTGGTGCAACTGGCTGGAGGTTTCCATTCATGGTTAAAGAGACCACTTGTTCCTTATCCTGCATTATTGGAACTGACCAGTCAGCCTCTGTGATTGTGACTTTGTCAAGACTAGCTCTCATAAGTGCAGAGAATAGGGGTCTAATTACGACAATCACTCTGAATGGATGAGAATTTTACTGAGTGGTGAATTTCATATCTAGCTGGCTTTTTCACACATGTTGAAAGGTTTGGACTAATGGATTTTAGTTTCAGGAAAATAGACGCTGGGTGTATAACAGGAAAAACACCCTGATGGTAAAAGCAGTTCGTCACTAGAAGCAATGACTGAAGATGTCAAGTTCTTAGCCACCCCATCTCCATTATTAAGATTCTTCCAGAGTTTCTTTTTTGAGGATTATAAAAAGTTAGGAAAGAAGCATCCAAAACAATCAATCTGTTGGAGAGAGACTGGACATGGCCTTAGTAAGACCGCACTTGGAATAATGCATCCTGTTTTGGTCACCATGTTATAAAAAAGATAAGCAGCAGTGCCTCAGATAGAAAGTCCATATAGAGAGTGGTAAGGACAACCAAGAAGATTATAGGAAGCTCACTTCCTGTTATTCAGGATACTGTTTATAAGTGCTATGTGCTCCGATTTGGATTTCCATTCTTGCGCAAACGAGATCCTGGCTGCAATGATGATGTGGAGAGCGAGATACCAATTAGATTTGTTTAAGTTCTCTGGTTTCATGACTAGTAAAAATATTTCTGGGTTCAATTTTATCCTACATCCTATGATTTCTAAAATCCATTTTTGAATTCTGGCCCAATATTCTCTTGCTCGGGGACAGGTCCACCAGATATGAAAATAAGTTCCCATAGCAGCGTTGCATTTCCAACAAACCGGGGAGGTTCCCAGGAACATCTTTGATAATCTAGCCGGAGGGAGGTACCATCTATACAGATTATGGACTGTGCAGAGGCAGACAAGCTTATTGGACTTTTGCAAGATAGACAAGAATCGGGGCTATATATGAGTTGGGACCGGTGGTATGCTTGGCTGCAAAAAAGAAATCTTAAGAAGAATGTAAAATAATAATCTTAGTGTGACTGTGGGTAAATATTTATAGGAATATTGCATGGCAGTTGAGAATCCTTCCTTCTGGATAATCTTTTCTTTTTTTGATGATTTGGTTTAATGGAGGTTTGTACTATTTTCAGGTGAAAATTGATGCTTTAAACCTCTATATGCATTATATTACTCTCTGCAATTCTATCCATATTGCTATATTTTTTCTGTACTTTTTAATAATTTTCAATAAAAATTTAAAATATATATATATAAGAGCTATGTGCTTAGAGCTCAAACATTGTTAGAGACCCCACACTCCCATTTTACGGTCTATTTCTGTTGCTCCCCTCTGGGAGGAAGGAGGTTTTCAAAGTATTTCTAACGGGACTACCAAATTCTGTAACAGCTTTGTTCCCTATGCCATCCGTCTGTGAAACTCGCAAGATTCATTTTTCTCGCCATGTACATGTATACTCCAAACTAGACTGTGTTGTTTCTCTGTATCGTATAATATATGTGGATATATGCATATTTATTTATGTATTTATTTAGTCATATTTATGTAGTGTATATTGGGGTGTGGAGACCCTTTGAGAGCTGTATGCAATGAAATTTCATTTTAATGTATGCCGATTATTGTCAAAGTGACAATAAAGTTATTCTTAGTTCTAAGATATGGAGACTCTGGAAGGAGTGCAGAAAAGAGCAACAAGGATGATTAGAGGGCTGGAGGCTAGAACTCATGAAGAACGGTTGCAGGAATTGGGTATGGCTAATCTAATGAAAAGAAGGACTAGAGGTGACATGACAGCAATGTTCCAATATCTCAGGGGCTGCCACAAAGAAGAGAGGGCCCACTTATTTTCCAAAGCACCTGAGGGCAGGACAAGAAGCAATGGGTGGAAACTAATCAAGGAGAGAAGCAACCTAGAACTAAGGAGAAATTTCCTGACAATGAGAACAAATAAGCAGTGGAACGGCTTGCCTTCGGAAGTTATGGGTGCTCCGTCACTGGAGGCTTTTAAGAAGAGACTAACAGATTAACAGAGTTGGAAGGGACCTTGCAGGTCATCGAGTCCAACCCCCTGCCCAAGCAGGAGACCCTACATCTGCCTCTACCTGTTCTGTCCCCGTCTCACACATGCACCCCCACAGACAGGCAACAGCTAAAGAACTCAGCCGACAACAGTTTTATCTGGTATCAGAATTGGCAGCAACCCAGTGGCTGGCTGCCAGATATTCTTTACTCACAAGGGGGGAGTTTCTCCCTTCGTCCGGGAACAAAGCCAATACATAATAATCATCAAAGTCCAGTAAATACAAAGAAGGTTGTCCAATATCCGTTTTTTGCTTGTCACAGAGATGAACCGGCCACCACGCCCTCTTTTATACCCTGTGGGGTGTGGTCCAGTGACTCAGCCTAATCCCTGGCACGCCTCTTCTTCTGTTGCACGCGCTTATCTCTGCGACACTGCCGAGGATCCAGCCAAGACTCATCTCCCTCATTACTGTCCACCTGTGGCTGCGTGGACGTGCTTGGCCCCAGGCCTATCTCTTGACCTTTGGCGGACACTGAAGGCATTGCCAGAGAGGAGGGTCCTGGAGAGGGAGGCCTTGCCAACTCCTCTCCTTCACTCTCGGAGTCCTCTTCCGCCAATAACACAGGCTCAGGTAACGGAGCCACAACACTACCTAAGATCGAACTCACAACCTCCTGATTGGGAGGCAAGAGCTCCACCTCTAGGCCATAAAGTCATGCATTCATTCATTCCAGACAAGTTCATCCAGACAAGTAGGTGTCCAGTCTCTTTGTTTGTTTACAATTTGGAGGTAGGTGGGCCACATTTTAACAAAGCAGTGCAGAACAGCCCTATACATCTTCACTACGGTTTGAAAAGAAGGAGTCAGAAATGAATCACGACTTGGCAGTAAGGAAAATGGTAGATAAATGTGTGGTTCTGTTTCTACTGAAGGGGAAGATTTTTCACCCCCCAAATTGATGGAAGCTTGTTATAAGGACCCACCCGAACCCAAAAGGGATCTTAAAGAAATGCGGTGATCAATCAAAGCAGATAGACTAGCTTGTACTATCGAACGGTATTATGTCAGGAAAGGGAATCAGGCATTCCTACTCACACAACCAGTTTGCACTTAAACGGTGCTGAAAGACAAGGCGTCATATACAGGTAGTCCTTGATTTATGACCACAATTGAGTGCAAAATTTCTATTCCTAAGCAAGACACTTGTTCACTGAGTTTTGTCCCTATTTATTTATTTATTTATTTATTTATTTATTTATTTATTTATTTATTTATTATTTGGGCTGTATGCCGCCCTCTCTCCAAAGGACTCAGGGTGACTCACAACAATAAATACACAAATTCTATTATAAAATATAACAAATATAAGAACCCATTAAAATCACATTTAAAACCCCTTCAGTCTAATCTGGCCAGGCCAAATAGCCATGTTTTAAGATCACGGCGGAAGGAGCAAAGGTGACCACCCGGAGCTCCAGCGGGAGCTGATTCCACAGAGTAGGCGTGCCCACAGAGAAGGCCCGTTCCCTGGGAGTCACCAGTCGACACTCTCTGGCTGATGGGACCCCAAGGACGCCCTCCCTGTGAGAACGCACCGGGCAATGGGGAGTTGTCACTGGCCGCAGATGGTCTGCCAGGTACCCTGGGCCTAAGCCAGGATTTTACGGCCTTCCTTGCCACAGTTCTTAAGATAATTATTGTAGCCGCCATGGTGGCGCAGTAGTTAAAATGCAGTATTGCAGGCTAACTCTGCCCACAGCCAGGAATTCGATCTTGATGGGCTCAAGGTCACTCAGCCTTCCATCCTTCTGAGGTCAATAAAATGAGGACCCAAATTGTTGGGGGCAATATGCTGACATTGTAACCTGCCCACAAATGGCTATAAAAGCAGTAGGAAGTGGTAGATAAATCCAAGTGCTATTTCTATTGCTAGTTGTTAAGTGAATCTGGCGTCCCCATTGACTTTGCTTGTCAGAAGATCTCAAAAGAGGATCACATGACCCCAGGACACTGCAGTTGTCTTAAATACAGACCAGTTGCCAAGCATCCAAATTTTGATCACATGACCATGGGGATGCTTCAACCGACGTAAATGTGAAAAATAGCAGTAGCACTTAGATTTATATACCGCTTCACAGTGCTTTACAGCCCTCTCCAAGCAATTTACAGAATCAGCATATTGGCCCCCAACAATCTGGGTCCTCATTTTACCCACCTCGGAAGGATGGAAGGCTGAGTCAACCTTGAGCCTGGTGAGATTTGAACTGCCAAATTGCAGGCAGCCGGCAGGCAGCAGAATTAGCTGCAGTACTGCATTCTAACTACTGTGCTACCGCAGCTCTTGGTCATATGATCAAATGGTCATAAGTCACTTTTTTCAGTGCCATTGTATCTTTGAATGGTCACTATTGTAAATCAAAGATTACCTGCATATATATGTTTTCATCTAGTGCCCTTGTTGTGACCCAGGCCCAAGTAGGTAGTAATCGACGCAAACAGTTCCAAAACAAACCGACTTTATTAGAACAGCTGAGAATTAACTCATTCTCAGCGTAGTCCAAACTAAATTAAAACAAACTCTTCATAACACAAATTCTTCAGTCTAATCACCAACCTTGGTATAATTAGGCAAACTGCCAAAGGCTTCTCTTAGCAAAAGTTCAGAAGCAGAAGACGCCGACAAGAGATAAGTGCAGCAAGACTATCAACGTTGTTTTCCGACAAAGAGCCCAAGAGTTGTTGCTGGTCTTTTAAACCTTATGGGAGGGGCCAATCATCTCTTGGCCCTACTCCCGAGTCGTCCTCTTTGCTTTAGCTGCTCTTGCCTTCTGGCAGCTGTTCTCATACGTGCACTAGGAACAGGCTCCTCCTGTTCCTCTGCCTCACTCCTATCAGTCTCTGGAGGCTTCGGAGTCCGCACATCACTCCCCGATGGCCCTGGCCCTATCTCTGTCTCTGACGCAGAGCTCTCATACGGGCCTTCCCCAGCCTCCAGGACTGGCCCATGTTCTTCCTCAGTCTCATCACTGTCCGACTCCGCTGCCAGCTCCGCAGGCTGCTGGCAAACCACAACAGCCCTTTAATAAAGATATCTCGGCCATTTGCCCCAAGCTGTGTTGCTAAACAGTAGATACCTGTTGGTTTCCATACCCTCAATAACACCACCAAAAACCTCTCCAACTTATGATGTGATTGATCAACTTTGGTTGATAACACAGAAAAATGGCATTGGTGTAAGTATGCCTCCTCCGTGGCATACACAGCTTCCTAGCAGCTTAGAACTATTTAAAACGACATTCAAGAACGACTAAGAAATAACTATAAAAATTCATGATACTGTTTAAAAGAGGGAGAGAGGCAGAGAGAGAGAGAGAGAGAGAGAGAGAAAGAGGCAGTTGTAACCAGAGCAACCCCCCCCCCAAAAATGTGATTTGTTTTCCATGAGCTCCCAGAGAAAATAACAAGATGTCTTGGTCTGAATTGCTATTATTGATTGTCTAACAGATTAAAATCTGCAGGCAAAATAGAAGGCAGGTGATGGAGAATGGAATTGAAATTGTTATCTTTTGTCCCTCTACTCTAGAGAGGACCTTCTTCATATCTACCAACCTCATGGACTTTATGTTCCAATGAACATAATTAAGTTGGAGGCTTTTTAAGAAGAGATTGGACTGCCATTTGTCAGAAATGGTGTAGGTTCTCCTGCTTGGACTAGATGACCTACAGTACAAGGTCCCTCCCAACTCTGTTAATCTGAAGTTAGGTGCTCTGCAGAATAGTCATCTAAAATCTATAGATAGAACATAGGATTCCTCATTGGGAATTCATTTTTGAGACAGCTCCTGGAATCCCATTTCCAGATCCCTTCTTAGAAACATGGAAACCAAATTCAGTGGCATCGTTTTTTCTGGCTCGTGTTTACCAAAATTGGAAAAATAAATAGGCACTTGAACCTTCAATAGATATATTTATTTATTGATTTATTTTTATAAGCTTACACTTCCCCACCCTACCCCACCCCAAAAAAGTGAGCCTGAATAAATGGCCTTCGACTCTTGTGAGTCCCTTGGACTGCAAGGTGATCAAACCAGTCAGTCCTAGAGGAGATCAACCCTGACTGCTCTTTAGAAGGCCAGATGCTGAAGATGAAACTCAAATACTTTGGTCATCTAATGAGAAGGAAGGACTCACTTAGAAGAGCCTAATGCTGGGAAAGATTGAGGGCAAAAGAAGAAGGGGACGGCAGAGAAGGAGGTGGCTGGATGGAGTCACCGAAGCAGTCAGCATGAGTTTAAATGGAGGTGGGCAACTATGGCCCTTTTATGACTTGTGGACTTCAATTCCCAGAATTCCTGAGCCAGCCATGTTAGCTCAGGAATTCTGGGAATTGAAGTCCACAAGTCATAAAAGGGCCATAGTTGCCCACCTCTGCTCTAGAGGATGGTAGAGGACAGGAAGGCCTGGAGGAACGTTGTCCATGGGGTTGCAATAGGTCGGACACGACTTCGCAACTAACAACAACAAAATGGCCTTCAAGTGACATTGCCCCCATACCTTCAGAGGCTGATGTGGGAAGGAAAACACTTCAGTCCTTGTCCATAAAATATTTCCTTTCACTGATGTAGGATTTGCATCCTTGAAAGTCATGCAGAATTTTGCAAATCAAGTGTCCAAAGGTCAAAAGTCGTGTCAGACTGCATAAGAAAGAGTAGTGGAAGCTTGCAACCAATTTCCAGTGGAGGTACAGCTAGTTCTTGATTTATGACCAAAACTGAGCCCAAAATTTAGGTTGCTAAGTGAGAAATTTGTTAGGTGAGTTTTTCCCCGTTTTACAACCTTTCTTAAGTGAATCATTGTGGTTGTTAAGTTAGTAACACGGTTGTTAAGTGAATCTGGCTTCCCCCTTGACTTCGCTTGTCAGAAGGTCACAGAAAGCGATCACATGATCCCCGGGAGACTGCAACCGTCATAAATGTGAGTCAGTTGTCAAACATCTGAATGTAAATCATGTGAGTGTGAGGATGTTGCAACGGCTGTAAGTGTGAAAAATGGCTGCAAGCCACTTTTTTCAGTGCCATTGTCAATTTGAATGGTCGCTAAATGAGCTATTGTAAGTCGAGGGCTATTTGTAGTGGGACAATCCTCGATAACTGAGTTTAAACATGCTTGGGATAAACACGTGTCCATCATCTAACAAATATCTACGGGACCATCTGCTACCACCAATAGCCTCCCACCGGCCAGTACGCTCCCATAGAGAGGGGCTCCTCCGGGTGCCATCGGCCAAACAATGTCGACTGGCGGCCCCTAGGGGGAGAGCCTTCTCTGTGGGGGCACCTACGATCTGGAACTGGCTCCCCCCAGAGATACGGAGGATCACAGATCTGTGCACTTTCCGTCGCGCACTCAAGACTCTCTTATTTCATCAAGCTGGCCTGGCCTAAATCTTCTCCCCTTTTAAATGTAAATTTTAATTTGTTTTTAAATTATTGGGTATTTTAAATTTGTTTCAGCCAAATTACTTAATTCGTTTTTATTCTATTTTAAATTTTTGTATTTATGTGTTTTATTCTGTGGCTGTTCACCACCCTGAGTCCTTCGGGAGTAGGGCGGTATAGAAATCCAATAAAATAAATAAATAAAATAAAATAAAATAAATATAAAAAATAAAATAAAATATAAAAATAAAAATAATGAATAAAAATAATAAATTTTAAAAAGAGAAAAAAACCAAAGTCAAAGGGCAGTCTCGATGGGCCACTAGGAGAGGTAGTATTCAGCCGGTTCGGACTGGTTCTCCCGAACTGGTAGCGGAAATCATTGGTGGGCCACCCACCCCGTCTCTATGCCATCCTATTTAGGCAGGTTTTTGAGGTGGGTGCATGTGCAGAAGGCATGCATGCGAGCAAAGCACATGTGCGGAAGGCCGGGCGCATGCACGGAAGGCAGGTACACACGTGAACCAAGTGCACGTGTGCAGGGTGAACCGCAGTGGTAGGATTCAAGTAATTTAACAACCGGTTCTCTGCCCTAATGATTTCTTCCAACAACCAGTTTGCTAAACTGCTCCACAAGTTAACAACCGGTTCTCCCCAAGTGGTGTGAACCGGCTGAATCCCACCACTGGTGAACCGGTAATAACATAATGTGAATCCCATTTCTGGCCACTAGGTCTGCTTCTACTATCCGTATTCTATGTTTTTATGATGTGCAACTACAAAAAACAGAAATTTCTTGTAAAACAGACTCAAAGCAGCAAGAGACATGAAGTGTATCGGACGGGAGGGATCAGCCCAGATTAGATCTATAACAATTAAGGATTCTTTTAGATCTAATTGGCAAAACGTTGGGGTTGATCAACCTGCCAATGTTATCCGTTGTGTCTTGTTTATCAGCGAAGGGCAAAGGCCATCCTGCAATAGATTAAGTTGCTCTTCTTTTCGTCTCCCTTGTGAGATACTCTCGGAAGACAAATGGAAGAGAAAGAAAGATAAATATTAAAGAAGAGAAGGGAATCGAATGATCTTTCCTGGAATGAGTCTCTTGTCGCTTAAGGTTTGAATGAGGAAGGGAAATTATCATTCTTTCTATACTCATGATTAACAGATTAACAGAGTTGGAAGGGACCTTATAGGTCATCTAGTCCAACCCCCCGCCTAAGCAGGTGACCCTATGCCATTTCTGACAGATGGCAGTCCAGTCTCTTCTTGAAAGCTTCCAGTGATGAAGCTTCCATAACTTCCAAAGGCAACTTCTGTCCCATGGGTTCATTGTTCTCATTTTATTTTTATTTTATTTTATTTTGAATTTGTATACCGCCCTTCTCCCTGAGGACTCAGGGCGGTGAACAGCCAAGTAAAAACATCAAATACAAATATTAAAATACAGTTAAAATATACATATATAAATTTGGCCCCATTAATTAAAAACAATAAACAAAACACTTAAAAACACTTAAAAAAATTAGGCCAGCCCGGCTTGCTGGAAAAGGAAGGTTTTAAGGGCACGGCGGAAGGCACTGAGGTCTTGGATTCTCCTTATCTCTGGAGGCAATTGATTCCAGAGGGTAGGTGCCCCCACAGAGAAGGCCCTCCCCCTGGGGGTCACCAGCCTGCACTGTTTGGCTGATGGCACCCCGAGGAGGCCCTCTCTGTGGGAGCGCACGGGTCGATGGGAGATCGTCGGTGGCAGCAAGCGGTCTCGAAGATAGCTAGGCCCTATGCCATGGAGCGCTTTAAAGGTGATAACCAACACCTTGAAGCGCACCCGGAAGACCACTGGGAGCCAGTGCAGCTCGCGCAGGAGCGGTGTTACATGGGAGCGCCAGGCTGCTCCCGTCACTACCCGCGCTGCTGCATTCTGGACCAGTTGGAGCCTCCGGGTGCTCCTCAAGGGGAGCCCCATGTAGAGAGTGTTGCAGTAGTCAAGGCGAGAGGTGACGAGGGCATGAGTGACTGTGCACAGGGAATCCCGATCAAGAAAGGGCCGCAACTGGCGGATCAGGCGAACCTGACAAAAGGTCCCCCTGGTTACAGCCGTCAGATGTTCCTCCAAGGACAGCTGCCTATCCAGGAGGACTCCCAGATTGCGAGCCCTCTCTGTGGGGGCCAACGACTCGCCCACAATAGTCAGTGATGGAGTCAACTGACTATATCGGGATGCCGGGAGCCATAGCCACTCAGTCTTGGAAGGGTTGAGCCTGAGCCTGTTCCTCCCCATCCAGATCCGCACAGCCTCCAGGCACTGGGACATCACTTCAAGGGCATCGTTGGGGTGGCCTGGGGTGGAGATGTACAGCTGGGTGTCATCAGCGTACTGGTGGTATCTCACCCCAAAGCCACGGATGATCTCGCCCAGCGGCTTCACATAAATGTTGAACAGGAGGGGCGAGAGGACCGACCCCTGAGGCACTCCACATATAAGAGGCCTTGAGGTCGACCTCTGCCCCCCTGCTAACACGAACTGCGACCGATCGGACAGAAAGGAGGAGAACCACCGTAATACGGTGCCCCCCATCCCCAACTCTTCCAACCGGTGCAGCATGATACCATGGTCGATGGTATCAAAAGCCACTGAGAGGTCTAACAGGACCAGAACAGAGGAACAACCCCTGTCCCGAGCCCTCCAGAGATCATCAACCAACGCGACCAATGCCGTTTCCGTGCTGTGTCCAGGCCTGAAACCCGACTGGAACGGATCTAGATAGGATGTTTCCTCCAAGAATTGTGGAAACTGTCGCGTGACCACACTCTCAACAACCTTCGCCAGGAAGCGAAGGTTGGAGACAGGACGATAGTTGGCCAATATTGCCGGATCCAGGGAATTGTCAGAAAGTTCCTCATTTCTAGGTTGAATCTCTCCTTGGTCAGTTTCCATCCATTATTCCTTGTCTGGCCTTCAGGTGCTTTGGAAAATAGCTTGACCCCTTCCTTTCTGTGGCAGCCCTCAAATATTGGAAGACTGCTATCATGTCTCCCCTGGTCCTTCTCTTCACTAGACCAGCCATGCCCAGTTCCTGCAACTGTTCATCACATGTTTTAGCCTCCAGTCCTCTAATCATCCTGGTTGCTCTTCTCTGCACTCTTTCTAGAATCTCAACATCTTTTTTTATAGTGTGGTGACCAATGATTATGTTTTTGAAGTTATGGTTCTGCTGTAGGGATGGGTTCCACTTACCTTCGCTACCGGTTCGCAACGAGAACACATCAGTGGTGGGTTCCTCCCAGTTCAGCCTGGTTTGGCCGAGCTGGTAGCGATGACGATGTGAAGTCACCGAACCGGTTTTCTTTGTCCGGGAGCTGGGCCCTCCCACCCGCCCCTGCGTTATTCCTACCTTTATTTCTTCTTTTTTAGCCCAGCTGATAGGTGCAGCAGAGTGGATTGCCGCACCTCAGCTGGGCAGATACCTAACGTGCTTGTGCGGAGTGATCGCGCACGAAGCGCGTGCACGAAGAGAACCGGTAGTAAAGCCGGTTGGAACCTACCAGTGGAATGCATGTGTCTGCGCACTCACTTCTCCCACTCACAGATGCTTCTGCGCATGCGCAGAGTGTCCATGATGATGCCCAGGTGGGTGGGCGGACCCCCCTGCCACTGTTACTACCAGTTTGCAAGATCCAGACCGAACTGGTAGCAACCCACCAAAAAGATAATTTTGAGTTTTACCCATTTTGCTCTAACATTTTATATTGACCTTGGTCAGAAAATATAAATAAAAAAGCACAAATATTTTGTTTGGTGGAAGCAGAAGTTCTACTTCTGAACAAAGTTATATTTTGGTCTTGTGAGAATATGGGCTCCCCTTGGGGTGCACCCGGAGGCTGCAGTTAGTCCAGAATGCAGCCACGCGGGGGATTATGGGAGCAACGGGGCACTCATATATGACACCTCTCCTGCGCGAGCTGCACTGGCTTCCTGTGGTCTTCCAGGTGTGCTTCAAGGTGTTGGTGACCACCTTTAAAGTGCTCCATGGCTTAGGGCATGGGGTATCTGCGAGACCGCCTCCTGCCGCCAATAGCCTCCCACCGACCGGTTCGCTCCCACAGAGAGGGCCTCCTCAGGGTGCCGTCGGGCAGACAGTGCCGGCTGGTGACCCCCAGGGGGAGAGACTTCTCTGTGGCAGCACCTGCCCTCTGGAATGACCTACCTCCAGAGATACGCACGATATCAGACCTCCGGACTTTTCATCGGGCCCTGAAAACACACTTATTCCATCTAGCGGCGCTGGCTTGATCCCATCCTCTCAGTTTTTAATTGAATTCGGTTTTATTTGGGTTGTTTTAAATTTTGGGCCGAAATTATTTAATTGTTTTTTAAACTGTTTTTAAATTTTATATGCTATGTTTTATCTTGGCCCTGAGTCCCGCAGGAGAAGGGCGGTATAAAAATAAAATAAAATAAATATAAATATAAATATAAATATAAACACGGAACCTGAAATCTCACTTTTTGGATGGTGTTCATTCGCATAACTCTGTGGCCAGCTTACAATCCAAAGTAACCAACAGTAGAGAATATTCGTAGCTCAGGGTTGAACTGTGGGGTCCCTGGTGCTCTCTGAGCTTGGTTATTTCTTGAAGACATTTCACTACCCAACTAAGTAACATCATCAGGGTTAGCAGTTAGGGTTGGGTAATGAAACATCTGCAAGAAATCAACCAAGCTCAAAAAGCAACACAGACCCTATAGTCTAAAATAGGTTTATTGTGTAAGGGTAGTTCAGACTGAAAGACATTCAATTTACAAATGTATTAGGTTGCAGATGGGAATCTGTCCATGTGCAACAGAGGTGATAAAAAAATGAGTCGATGGTAAGAAAATACACAAAATGATGAGATAGGTCTCAGAGACCCCTGGGATTGCTCCAATCTGATTGCTTCAGCTCTTGGCTAATGGCCAAAGGACTTGGTATCTAATTGGCTGTGAAATGAGTGATCACAGTCGTTGCAATACATGGGGGAATTTCCACAGAGTTGGAGATTAAAGATCTGAGTGACATACAGGCCAAAAAGGGAATAGAGATTGAACAGGAGACGTTTACTCCTGGGTCTTCTCCAGAGATGGGTTTCACATATTTTTACCACTGGTTTACCACCTGTACGCCAGGAGTGGGTTCTACTTACCTTTACTACTGGGTTTGCAGCAGGGCTGCGCGCACGCTCTTCTGTACATGTGCAGAAGCGTTTGATGTCGGGGTCAGTGGGCAGGGCCTCCCGTTGGTTTTACTACCAGTTCTATAGAACCGGTGCGAACCGGGACAACCTACTACTGCCGTGCACCTTCCATGCATGCACGCAGCCTCAAAAACGTGGCTAAATAGGATGGCATAGAACCAGTCCAAACCGGCTGAATTCTTGTGCCTCTCGAAGGGACCAACATACTAGGAATACTAAGCTACAAACAAACACAGAAAGAGACACACACAGATACAACATATACAGGCAGTGTTCTGTCCCCGTCTCACACACGCAAACAAACAGACAGCCAAGGGTTAAATAAAACTGGCAGACAACAAATTCTTTCGATAAGAGGATTGGCAGCAACCCAGTAGCTGCTTGCCAAGAACTTTACTCATAAAGGGAGGGGTTGTTCCTCCGGCAGATAAACCCAAACAAGATAGACACAGTTAAAGAATTGTCAAGTCCAGTCCGTATTAAATCCAAGGCAGATAATGTTGTTTCCAAAGATACAATGTGACTCGCTAGTAGTTTAGTTTTGTCTGTCACAGAGTCTGAATGGCCATCTCACCCCCTTTTATCCCCTGTGGGGTGTGGTCCAGTGACTCGGCTTAATCTCTGGCACGCCTCCTTTTCTGCTGCGTGCGCTTGTCTCTCCAACGCTGGCGTGGATCCAGCCAAGACTTATCTCCGTCACTGTCCGACTGCGAAGAGATACCTGGCTCCTGGCCAATCTCTTCTCCTTCGGGAGACACCTGAGGCATTGCCAGAGAGGAGGGTCCTGGAGAGGGAGGCCTGGCCAACTCCTCTCCTTCATGTTTGGAGCCTTCTCCCTCTGATAAGTCGGCCTTGGGGGTCGGAGTCACAACAGGTAGTCCTCAATTTACAACCACAATTGAGCCCCCAATTTATGTCGCTGAGCGACAAATTTGTTAAGTGAGTTTTGCTCTCACTTGACGACTTTCCTTGCCACATGTGTTAAGCGAATCGCTGCCATTGTTAAGTCACTAACATGGTTGTTAAGTGAATCTGACTTCCTCGTTGACTTTGCTGGTCAGAAGGTTGCAAATGGGGATTGTGTGACCCCCAGGACACTGCAACTGTCATAAATGTGAGTCAGTTGTCAACTGCCGGAATTTTCATCATGTGACCATGGGGATGCTGCATACTATGTTTCTTTTCATCTTGCGTTATTTGTGTGTGGATGTGTGTGAGGATTCCCATGATTGGACCCTGTCTCTTGTGGTCACATGCTGAATGGATTTATTTCTGGCTTGGCTCAGGGGTGAAATCCAGCAGGTTCTGACAGGTTCTGGAGAACTGGTAGTGGAAATTTTGAGCAGTTCGGAGAACCAGCAAATACCACCTCTGGCTGTCCCCAGAGTGGGGTGGGAATGGAGATTTTGCAATATCCTTCCCCTGTCATGCCCACCAAGCCACGCCCATCAAGTCAAACCACACCACGCCCACCAAGCCACACCACACCATGCCCACCAAGCCATGCCCACAGAACCGTGTAGGAAATTAGCACCCACCCCTTTCCTAGAAGAATGAAATATTTTAGGAAATATTAAAAAGGCAGAATATTATATTTCTCTGGATGAGAAATGGAGAAGCATATTTTAAAGACGAAGCAGCTCCCACCTTCCTGCCCCCCACAACCTTTGTCAATGGGCCAGAGGCAGAAACTCAATTTCCTCCCATCTTTGTCAAAGGACCATCACCTGCAACACAATAGGACCCATCTAGCAACAGAAACTCACCACATGGCACCTGGGAAGATTACATCAGTCAGCAAGGCTAGCTAAGACCCCCACCCCCTGGGAGTCTGACTACCAATCAGGATACTCTTTTGGGGCCCCAGGAAATTCAGAGCCCAGAGAGGGCATAAAACCAAGGCACTCTCAGCATCTCGCCCCTTTTCTGTTCAGGAACTCAAACCATGTGATCCTGTCCATGATTAAACCATCTTTCCAAGCAGTCTCCATGTTTACAGTGTCTGGAAGAGAAGGGAAGGGAAGGGAAGGGAAGGGAAGGGAAGGGAAGGGAAGGGAAGAGAAGAGAAGAGAAGAGAAGAGAAGAGAAGAGAAGAGAAGAGAAGAGAAGAGAAGAGAAGAGAAGAGAAGAGAAGAGAAGAGAAGAGAAGAGAAGAGAAGAGAATTATAGAATTGGAAGGGACCTTGGAGGTCTTCTAGTCCAACCCTCTGCTCAAGCAAGAAACCCTGTACCATTTCAGACAAATCTCATCTTAAAAACTTCCGGTGTTGGAGCAGATTCATTGAATAGATGGGTAACATCAATTTAATGCAAACTGATTCAATGAGGTACTATTTTAGTTAGTATTGATTTATTTTGATTTACATTCCGCCTTTATTTTATTTTATTTATTAACAACTCAAGGAGGCGAACATATCTAATTCTCCTTCTTCCTCCTATTTTCCCCCCAGCAATAACCCTGGGAGATGAGTTTGGCTGAGAGAGACAAAGTTTGGCTCAAAGTCACCCAGGCAGCTTTCATCCTAAGGCAGGACTAGAACTCACAGTCTCCTAGTGACTGGCCCAAACTCAACCAGCTGACTTTCATGCCTAAGGCCAGACTGGAACTCATAGTCTCCTGACATTGGCCCATAGTCTCTCAGTTTTCATACCTAAGGCAGGGCTAGAACTCAGCATCTCCTGGTGATTGGTCCAAAGTCATGCAGCTGGCTTTCACGCCTGAGATGGTACTAGAACTCATAGTTCCTGTTTTCTAGCACAGTTCTAAAAACCAGGAACTATGAGTTCTAGTACTACCTCAGGCATGAAAGCCTTAACCACTAGACCAGGGGTAACCAACTTTTCGGACCTCAGGGACCACTAAATTCATAATTTTAAATCCCGCGGACCACTAACGTGATCTGCCTAATGACTGGCTGGGTGGGCGTGGCTAAGTGGTCATGTGACTGGGTGGGCATGGCCAACTCTCCGCTTCCCCACCTGGGTTCCTTAGGGCCCTAACAGGAAGCAGTTGTTGGAGCTAAGCAGCCACCACGAGAAAGAGATGGCAAAACAGCTCAGTTCAAATTGGATCTGGCTGAGAGGGAGGCTCAGCAGAAGCACCTCACTGAGGACTAGGAGCATAGGCTTTCCAAGCAGAGAGAAGACCTGAGGGAGTGCAAGGCCAGGTACCGGCGCCTGGAGGCTCAGCAGGCTGAGATGGTCAGACAGTTCTAGGCCATGAGGCAGTCCCACTGGAACAAGGCCCTCCGGCTCTTTGCCACCAGCAGCGCTTCCCTCCAGCCTCCAGCCTTCACCCAAAGCCCTGTACCAGGAGGCTGAAGCAGACCCCAAGTCAGAATTTCTGCCCCCCTCCAACCCACACAAAAAGACCCCAAAGGAGGAGACTCTCTGCAGCAACACACACATTCATTGCATGTATCTGGCCCAGGGGCCTTAGTTTGAGGACTTGTTCTGTCCCCGTACCACGCACACACCCAACCAGCCAGCCGAGGGTTAAATAAACTCTTCAAACACTCAACGTCAGTAATAAGGAACTTGGCAGCAACTCCGTGGCTGCCTTCCAAGAACTTTTACTCCGATAACACAGACAAAAATACACACAGTTTGAATAGTCCAGTTTGTAATTAAATCCACAGCAAATAAGTGTTGTGTCCGAAGGTGCAAAGTGCCTTGCCAGAGATTAGCTTTGTCTGTCACAGAGTCCGAATGGCCACCACACTCCCTTTTATAGCCTGTGGGGTGTGGTCCAGTGACTCAGCTTAATCTCTGGCACGCCTCCTTTTCTGCTGCGCCTGCTTGTCTCTCCGACGCTGGCGTAGGTCCAACCACAATGTTTCTTCGTCACTATCCAATGGCTCGGAAACACCTGGCTCCTGGCCAATCTCTTCTCCTTCGGGAGACACCTGAGGCATTGCCAGAGAGGAGGGTCCTGGAGAGGGAGGCCTGGCCGTCTCCTCTCCTTCATGTTCGGAGCCTTCTTCCTCCGATAAGATAGGCTCAGAGGACGGAGCTAAAACAGGACCCCTGATTTAGTGCAATATAAAAAATGCAAATAATTTTTCTGCAGATCACCAAAATTTTCTCACAGACCACTGTGGGCTATTGAGGAGGATGGGGGCTATTAAGAGTGAGTCTGTTTCCTGCCTAAAAAACATGTTTCTCCATTTCTCATCCAGGGAGGTATATCATTCTGCCTTTTTAATATTTCCTAGAATATTTCATTTTTTCTAGGAGAAGGGTGGGTGCTAACTTCCTACCCGTGAAAAACATCATTCCTTCAAGAAACCAGAGAGCCGAACATGGGAGAAAGGCAAATTATTGAACCTCACCTCATTCCTACAGGAATCCTCTTTCTCTTCGGATTTTTGAAGCTAGACGTGCGGCCAAATGATGAGCGTGGTATCATAAGGAACCTAGAACAAACTTCACTCTTGAAATAGATAAACTTCATGGGGGGGGAAAAAACGAAGCAGATCTGCTCTCAGCGGGGGAAGTGAGTTAGGCCTTGCTAGACTACGCTGTGTCCTGTGTTGTCTTCAGCATGTGGTTCCATAGCCACCACTGAGCCATCTGTGTCGCACAGATAGTGAGTGGGTGGATGTTCTCCAATTTTCCTTGATTATATTCATTTCTCCATTCTGGCATCAAAAGAAGGATGTTTCTTTATTCCCTGCTCCTCTCTTCCCCTCCCTAGGCGCAAGTTTTCTGCAGAGAAAAATATAGCTCAACTTTATTTTCAACAAGTCCTTCATGGTTATTCCAAAGAAGATCACACCCTCAATGATTTTTTTTTTTTTTGCGGGCAAACCAACGTTGGGGGGGTCTGCTCAAAGCATCTGGCCATCTCACACTTTTGGTGAGATTGTGGACTGGAATAGAATGATTCTTCCGAGTTCCTAAAATTCCTCCTCACTTCATCCTACATCAATATTTTTTCCCCCTCTTTTTTAAAAAAAAAATCCATTGAACTCAGAATAACAGAGTTGGAAAGGACCTTGTAGGTGATCTATTCCAACCGACTCATCCAAGCAGGAGACCCTACACCATTTCTGACTGATGGCTGTCCAGTCTCTTCTTGAAAGCTTCCAGTGATGAAGCTCCCACAACTTCCAAAGGCAACTTCTGTTCCACTAGTTGATTGTTCTGACTGTCAGAAAATTCTTCCTTATTTCTAGGTTGAATCTCTCCTTGTTCAGTTTCCATCTATTGTTTCTTGTCTGGCCTTCGGGTGCTTTGGAAAATAGGTTGAACCAGGGGTGAAATGCTCCCGGTTTGGACCTGATCGCCCGATCTGGTAGCGATGGAGGCGGGTGGTTCGGAGAACCGGTAGCAAAAATCCCTGCCCCCCCCCCATGCCCAGCTGAGCCACACAATCATCAGAGGCATTGTTTTTATTTTTAAAAGGATTTTTTTTACAACCTCTTCGGCCGAAAATTGCTTTATAAAAAAAAAAAAAAAGCCTCTGATGATCGCGCGGCTCAGCTGGGATCTTCAAAGGCTTTTAAAAGAAAAAAAAACCCTTTTTTTCTTTTAAATGCCTCTGACGATCCAAGCTGAGTTGCCTGATCATCAGAGCTTTTTGAAAGCATTTTTTTACAACCTCTTCGCCAAAAAAAAATTGTTTTAAAAGTAAAAAAAAAAAATTGGCCATGCCCACCCAGTCACATTACCCCCCCACCAAGCCACGCCCACAGAACCGGTAGTAACAAATTTTAGATTTCACCACTGGGTTGATCCCCTCAACTCTGAACTGGATGTCTATAACTTTTGGACCATTTAAAGTGTGTGCTTGTTTGTTTGTTTGTTTGTTTGATTGTTTATGTATTATAAAATTTATTGGCTGCCTATCTTACCATAGGGTAAGTAATGGTGAAGTAATTAGTAGAGCTGCCTTTAATGAAAAGAATTGAGTCCCTTAATAATATTAAATAGTGAACCCTACCTTAGAAGGGATTAATGTGTGAAATAATTCTTTTCTTTCTTTTCTTTCTTTTATTTGATTTATATGCCGCCCTTCTCCGGAGACTCAGGGCGGCTTACAATGTGCTAAGCAATAGCCTTCATCCTTTTTGTATATTTATACAAAGTCAGCTTATTGCCCCCACAACTGGGTCCTCAATTTACCTACCTTAGAAAAGATGGAAGGCTGAGTCAACCTTGAGCCTGGCGAGATTCAAACCTGCAGTAATTGCAGGCAGCTGGTCTTAATAACAGGGTGCTTTAGACCACTGTACTACCAAGGCTCCAAGTACACATTAAGTACATGGTAATTAAGTCATGAATTATCATAGACCATGATAATGGCCATTAAACTTGGATTGGACAAAATTCATGGAGGACATTTTATTTAGGGATGGTGGTCTTGAGGACTCAATGGAACCTCCAGGTTGGGGCAATACACACCCAAATTCATGGTGCAAAACAGTGATAGGGCAGGAGTACATCTCTGCCTCTTGCCATCAGCCCCCCAAAACCAGAAAGGCATGTAGTGATTCTTCCAAGCAAAGTTATTTATTGATCAATACCTAAAGACAGAATCTTGCTAAACTGAAGTACTCTCCCATCTACTTGTACTGGTCACCTAGATTTTTTGTACCCTACGTCTGTTGCACTATCAAAATTTGCAGGGAAGGGGGCGAAAACAGCCCCCAAATCTCAGTGGTACCCCTAAAACTTTTATTGTGCTCAAACAATTGTAACTCAATTTGTTAGCAGGGGCAAAACTATAGATAACATTGCTCTCACCATCATGAGAGTCATGTAATTTCAAATACAAGTTTAGCCTTTCAATGGAAGATTATGGAATTGATTTCAGAGAGACACCTTTGGCCATGAAGCTCATTCATCTATGAAACATTGGAGGTTCATGCAGAGATATTTCCCAGAATGCCTTTTGAAGGAATTTCAAAACGCACAGCTTGTGAGTTCCTAAATAAGATATCTTTCATAACATCTAGAGTACTGCATCCAGTTTTGGTCACCACACTATAAAAAGATGTTGAGACTCTAGAAAAAGTGCAGAAAAGAGCAACCAGGATGATTAGGGGACTGGAGTCTAAAACGTATGAAGAACAGTTACAGGAACTGGGCATGGCTAGTCTAGTGAAGAGAAGGTCCAGGGGAGACATGATAGCAGTCTTCCAATATTTGAGGGGCTGCCACAGAGAGGAGGGGGTCAAGCTATTTTCCAAAGCATTCAAAGACCAGGCAAGGAATAATAGATGGAAACTGACCAAGGAGAGATTCAATCTGGAAATAAGGAGAAATTTTCTGACAGTGAGAACAATCAACCAGCGGAACAGAAGTTGCCTTCGGAAGTTGTGGGAACTTCATCACTTGAGACTTTCAAGAAGAGATTGGATTGCCATTTGTCAGAAATGGTGTAGGGTCTCCTGCTTGGGTGGGAGGTTGGACTAGATGACCTACAAGGTCCCTTCCAACTCTGTTAATCTGAATCTGAAAAAATCTGTTTACACGTTGACTGGAAATATTAATAAAAAGTAACCTTGCCTTTTTTTTTTTTTGTCAAATTCTAAAACAAGTATACTGTATCTTTCTCTGTTAGAATTTGCAGAATAGGATCATAATTAAGACAATTAATTATTCTGTCGCCATTTTCAGAGAAAAAGGAGAATGTATAGAAGCCAGTTGGCACTGGACCTAAATCTATCCAACAAAATGAAATTCAACGTAGAGGAAAGTAAGGTTCTACACTTAGTTAAGAAACACTAACCCTATAGGTATAGACTAGGTCCGTGATGGCGAACCTGTGGCATGAGTGCCACAGGTGGCACACGGAGCCGCATCAGTTGGCACGCGAGCGTTGCCATAGCTCAGCTCCAGCACACATGTGTGCGCCAGCCAGTTGCCTCTGGAGCCTGGGGAGGGTGAAAAACGGGTCTACCGGGCCCACTGTGCCATCATGTGCTAAAAGGGGGGGCACATGCACTGAGTGGGGAACATTGATTTATGGGTGTGGGCACACACGTGAGTGACCTTGCCGCGCTCCCCCCGCTTTTGGCACACGACTGCAAAAAGGATAACCATCTCTGGGCTAGGTGAAACATGGCTTGATGCCCGTAACTTGAGACGGATCCTGAAGTCCTAGTGGACAATCACTTAAATATGAGCCAGCTGTCAGGTTTCGATGCTATCTCAAAATAAATGAATTTCCAAACTGCCAATCTTTGAGGAAATTTTCTCTTTATTGAGCATAGTGATCTGTCCCTGGCTCTTTCGCGGTCAGCACTGACCTTTGCCCCCCAAGCCCTCCCTTTCTGATCCCCAATTCTCTGCGTCTCATTGGCTATCTTCCAAGCCACTCTCCTCATCCCATCTCCGTCAGATCACAGGAATGTCCCCCCTCCTCCCATCTCCAAGGAAACAGAATCTTCAAAGGAATTAAGTAGGCAAAAGTTCAAGCTTCTCCTCTCTTTTCATATGTCAGCGCTGAAACGCTGACACCAGACTTGTGTGGCAGCAGCCAAAAAAGCCAATTCAATCTTAGGCTGCATTAATAGGGGGATAGAATAAATATCATGTGAAGTTCTAGTACCACTTTACAAAGCCTTAGTAAGACCACACTTGGAATACTGCATCCAGTTCTGGTCACCACAATACAAAAAAGATGTGGAGATTCAGAGTGCAGAGAAGAACAGCAAGAATGATTAAGGGACTGGAGGCCAAAATATATGAAAAATGATTACAGGAATCGGATATGTCTAGTCTAGCAAAAAGAAAAACAAGGGGTGACATGATTGCAGTGTTTTAATATTTGCAGGGCTACCACAAAGAAGAGAAGGTCAAGCTATTTTCCAAACTACCAGAAGACAAGACAAGTAACAATGGATGGAATCTAATCAAGGAGAGAAACAATTTGGAACTAAGGGTAAATTTCCTAATAGTTACAACAATGAATCAGTGGAACAAATTGCCTCAAGAATTTGTGGGTGCTCCATCACTGGAGGCTTTCAAAAAGAGACTGGACAATCATTAGTTTAATAAAAAAAAAGGACTAGGGGAGATATGATAGCAGTGTTCCAATATCTCAGGAGCTGCCACAAAGAAGAGGGAATTAAGCTATTCTCCAAAGCACCTGAGGGCAGGACAAGAAGCAATGGGTGGAAACTAATCAAGGAGAGAAGCAACTTAGAACTAAGGAGAAAGTTCCTGATGGTTAGAACAATTAATCAGTGGAACAACTCCAGAAGATGTTAATGCTCCAGCACTGGAGGTTTTAAGAAGAGATTGGATAACCATTTGTCTGAAATGGTATAGGGTTTCCTGCCTAAGCAGGGGGTTGGACTAGAAGACCTCCAAGGTCCCTTCCAACTCCTAGAATTTCCCAGACAGTACGGCTGGCTAGGGAATATATGGGCTGTTGGCCCATATATTTAAAGTTGCTAGAGTTAAAGTCTTCTCTTCTCTTCTCTTCTCTTCTCTTCTCTTCTCTTCTCTTCTCTTCTCTTCTCTTCTCTTCTCTTCTCTTCTCTTCTCTTCTCTTCTCTTCTCTTCTCCTCTCCTCTCCTCTCCTCTCCTCTCCTCTCCTCTCCTCTTCTCTTCTCTTCTCTTCTCTTCTCTCTTCTTTTCTCTTCCCTTCCCTTCTACTCTTCTCTTCTCCTCTCCTCTCCTCTTCCCTTCCCTTCCCTTCCATTATATTCTTCTCTTCTCTTCTCTTCTCTTCTCTTCTCTTCTCTTCTCTTCTCTTCTCTTCTCTTCTCTTCTCTTCTCTTCTTCTTTTCTCTCCTCTCCTCTCCTCTTCTCTCCACTCCTCTACTCTACTCTACTCTACTCTACTCTACTCTACTCTACTCTACTCTACTTGTCTGAAATTGTATAGAGTCTCCTGCTCAAGCAGAGGGTTGGACTAGAAGACCTCTGATGTCCCTTCCAACTCTATTATTCTATGTTCTATTCTATGTTCCATGTTTTTCTTCCCAACATCTTTCCGAAGCAGCTTTCCAGAAGAAGCTCTTTAAAGCAACACATTTGCAGCCCATCTCTCAGGAGTCCATGGGCACTTTGGGAATCGTCATAATGGCCTCTTCTCCTGCAGCACATAAAAATTATGATCCGGAGGTAGCTTTTAATTTCTCTTTAATGAAGACGACCATCAGAACCTGACAAGGTGGGCTATTAAAAGAAAACAGATCCGGAGGTACGGCAGGCAAAGCGACGGAGGAAGAAAAGATTATCCCAGAATTAGCAAAGGTGAATCAGATAATTATACATTCCTCAATCATGCAGTCTTTAACCGAGGGTGGGCATTCCCAGCGAGCATTTAACAAGCGAAGGAAAAAGCGTGGCAAGCTATTTATTGTTGGAAAGATTTATCGCCGGGCTTTAATTGCTCCCCCATCCAGTTGGATGAGGGTCATCGAAAGAGATAAAAATATGAGAGGCCATAGCCGTTTTACGTTAGGCAATGAAAATGAAACACAGCCTGTGACAGAAATGCCACCCCCTTCCATGCTGGTAGTGTGGAAGTCCTGGGTTATAGCTACAGATCAAGATGATCACGATTTGTTTTTAAAGCGCAAAATGTATTAAAGCTCAGTGTTCCTTTTGGAAGCGTTGTAGGGATTCTCCCCATTCTCTCACAGACACAAAACCACACCCCACAATCATTCCTGATCCCATTCAATTTCAATTTCAATTTAATTCAATTTATATGCCGCCCCTCTCCGAAGACTCAGGGCGGCATTCATTTGTTCTGACCCAGCTCTCCAAACACGACAAACCCTCTGAAGTGAACTCAAAGATTCCTTTAATTAAGAGCGCCGGCAGCCCCGGCAAAAAGTTTCTCTCTCAATGCTGGCTAACAAGTCTGGCCAGCTGGAAGATGAATAGTTGTCTGCCACATCTATTCATCTCCGCCCCCTGCCTTTTATCCCCAGAGCTTTTGTGGGGCTTCGCTAGCTGTGGTAGCTCTTCCATCCCAAGGATCGGCCCACAGATTTCCACTGCTCTCCTCTCCTCTGCCTTCTGCACATCTGCACGTCAGGCACTGGACCCAGCTGTTCCTACTCTTCCTCATCAGCCACCTCCATACCTGGGGGCTGTTGATTCTCCATCTGAGGGCTGATGGACAGTGCAGGCTCCGCCTCTGTCTCTCTGTCTGCCAGCTCCATTTTCTCTTCCCCCTCAGAGCTCTCAGGTTGCCTTGAAGTTGGCCCTGATTCCCATGCCTCCTCCTCCTCCTCTGATTCGGCTAGTGGAGGGGCTGGCCACAACATCACTTCCCCAGCTCAATTAGGATCAGGCCCGACCATTTTTCATTCAAGCAATAAATTTTGATCTATGTTATTTAGCGGGATGAATATATTAAAATGTATTATATTTGAAATATATTGAAATGTATTATATTTAAAATATATTAAAATGTATTTACTATATTGAAGTGTTGTTTCTGGTTGATTCTTGGTGCTCTCTGAGCTTGGTTGTTTTCTTGCAGACGTTTCATTACCAAACTAGATAACATCATCAATGCTAGAAGGGGATGGGGTTTGCTGTCTGTTTATATATAAATGGCTTGCTGGTTTCTTGATTAAGGCTGTTGTTTACTGTTAGCTTGCTTGTCTGAGTCGGTAGTTCCTTGAATGGGGTATTGTTTGCTTCTTGATTGTTGGTCTAATGTTAATTTTGGTGTTAATCTCTGATTAGCGGGGTGTGGCTTGCTGATGATGAACCCTTTTGCTTCCTTGTTAACTTTTTGATTATCTCTTTCTAATGGCATGTATCTGTTCTTTATCTCTATGTGCCTGTGACAACCAAGCTCAGAGAGCACCAAAGACTCAACGCTGAGCTATAAATGTTTCCTCTTATCGGAAGTGTTATTCATTCCAGACTCAGTTCATATATGCATAAATAGGTCAACTAGCAGAACATGTGAAGCTAAGATCTAACAAAACTAAATCCCTGCTTTTCTATGAGGAGACCACTCAAAGTGAAGTTATCTATTGTAAATCTCTTGCTTGACGCAGGAACGTTAAGGCTGAAAATTGGGTCACTCACTAGCCTTCTGCAGAAATTCTTCTAATGGCACGCAGCTCATCCATGCCTGTTCCACTATCAGGAAGTTTACCATGAATTCTGCCGCAGTTTCTTCTAATGTTTAATTGTTTCTATTACTTCTAACAATGTCTATAAAGTAGAGGGAGGATATGTTTTTCATTCCCTTCATGACCACCCTTCAAGCATCATAGAACATAAAATCATAGGGCTGAAAGAGGCCTCAGAGCAGTGGAGAAATGCGACCGGTTCGCACCAGTTCGGGCGAACCGGTAGTAAAAAAAAGCTACTGGTTCCTCCGAACTGGTATTTCCGACGATCAGCTGCAATTTAAAATCTCTAGAAAGCAGGAAATCCTGCTTTCTAGTGAATCTAAATTGCGCGGCACAGCTCATTCCTCCCCGCTGCTCTACTTACCTTCCCAAGCCTCCTTTTGGTCCGTACTGCACATGTGCGCATGTCCAGCGTGTGTTTGGTGCACAGTGCACATGTGCGGCCAGCGAACCAGTAGCAAACCGATTCAGATTTCACCACTGCCTCAGAAGTCTTCTAGTCTAACCCTCTGCTCTATCAGAAACAGAAGAGAGCTGTAAGGGACCTTGGAGGTCTTCCAGTCCAGCTCCTTGCTCAAGCAGGAGATCCTATACCATTTCAGACAAGTGACTAGCCAGTTTCTTCTTAAAAACCTCAAGTGATGAAGCACCCACAATTTCTGAAGGCAAGCTGTTCCATTAGTTAATTGTTCTCACTGTTAGGAAGTTTCTCCTTAATTCTAGGTTGCTCCTCTCCTTGATTATTTATTTATTTATTTATTTATTTATTTATTTATTATTTATTTATTATTATTGAATTTCTATACCGCCCTTCTCCCTGAGGACTCAGGGCGGTGTACAGCCAAAATTAAAAAAAAAAAACATGCAGGACAAATATTAAAAAACAATTAAAAGATATATAAATTTGGCCCAATTAAAACTCATTACCAATTAAAACGTTTAAAACATTTAAAAACAATTAAAAATTTCATCTTAAGCCAGCCCGGCTTGCTTGAAAAAATGGGTTTTAAGGGCACGGCGGAAGGCACTGAGGTCCTGGATTCTCCTTATCTCTGGGGGGAGCTGATTCCAGAGGGTAGGTGCCCCCACAGAGAAGGCCCTCCCCCTGGGGGTCACCAACCTGCATTGCTTGGCTGATGGCACCCCGAGGAGGCCCTCTCTGTGGGAGCGCACGGGTCGATGGGAGGTCGTCGGTAGCAGCAGGCGGTCTCGAAGATAGCTAGGCCCTATGCCATGGAGCCCTTTAGTTTCCATTCATTGTTTCTTGTCCTGCCCTCAGGTGCTTTGGAGAATAAGTTGAATCCGTCCTTTTTGTGGCCACCTCTCAAATACTGCAATCCTGTCCCCACTAGTCCTGCTTTTCTCTAGACTAGCCAATCCCAAATCCTGCAACCGTTCTTCATATGTTTTAGTCTGCAGGCCTTTCATCATCTTAGTTGCTCTTCTCTGCACTTTTTCCAAAGCCTCAACATCTTTTCTGTAATGTGATGACCAAAACTGGATGCACTATTCCAGGTGTGGCCTTACTGAGGCTTTATAAAGCGGTAGTAATACTTTACGTGATTTTGATTCTATGCCTCTGTTTATACGACCAAGGATTGGATTAGCTTTTTTGGTTGCTGCTGCACACTGCTGACTCATGCCTTGATAAGGCCACACTGCATCCAGTTTGGTTGCCATGGTGTAAAAAAGATGTTGAGACTCTAGAAAGAGTGCAGAGGGGGTTGGACTAGAAGACCTCCAAGGTCCTTTCCAACTCTGTTATTCTATTCTGTTCCATCTATTCTAGTCCACCTTTAAGTGATCGTCCACTAATACTCCAAGGTTCCTCTCACAGTTACTGTTTCTGAGCCAGGTCTCACCTAATCTGTACTTGTACCTTTGGGTTTTTCTGCCCAGGTGTAAAACCTTGCTTTTCTCCACATTAAATTTCATTTTGTTAGATAAGGACCCATTGTTCAAGTCTGTGAAGATCTTTTTTGATCCTGAGCTTCTTTTCTGGTGTTGGCTATTTCTGCCAGTTTACTGTCATCTGCAAATTTGATGTTCAGAGCAGGAATAGAATAGAATAGAATAGAATAGAATAGAATAGAATAGAATAGAATAGAATAGAATAGAATAGAATAGAATAGAATAGAATAGAATAGAATTTTTTATTGGCCAAGTGTGATGGGACACACAAGGAATTTGTCTTGGTACATATGCTCTCAGTGTACATAAAAGAAAAAATATGTTCATCAAGAATCATAAGGTACAACACTTAATGATAGTCATAGGATACAAATAAGCAATCAGGAAACAATCAATATCAATATAAATCGTAAGGATACAAGCAACAAAGTTACAGTCATACAGTCATAAGTGGAAGGAGATGGGTGATAGGAATGATGAGAAGATGAATAGTAATGCAGACTTAGTGAATAGTTTAACAGTGTTGAGGGAATTATTTGTTTAGCAGAGTGATGGCGTTCGGGGAAAAAACTGTTCTTGTGTCTAGTTCAGTGATGGCTAACCTTTTTGCCATTGCGTGCCAGGAGAGGGGGGGCAGGGGAGGGTTGCGCGCACACATGCCCACGTGCATGCGTGCGCAACCCCCTCCCCCCCGCTCCTGGCACATGATGGCCTGGTAGGCCCGTTTTTCTTTCTTACCTGATTCCAGATCCTCTCTGTGTATCTGGGAAGGGCGAAAACAGCCTTTCCCACTCCCTTGGAGGCCCTACGGAGGCTGAAAGGGCCTATTTCCCAACTCTTGGTTGGACAGGAAGTGACATTTTTTGCTGTCCCCAGCCTCCAGAACCTCTCTAGGAATCTCTAGGAGCCTCTCTAGGAGTCTCTAGGAGCCTCTCTAGGAGGCTCTGGAGGCTGGGGACAGGAAAAAACGTCACTTCCTGTCCCACCGGGAGTCAGGAAATGGGCCCTTTCAGCCTCCGTAGGGCCTCCAAGGGAGTGGGAAAGGCTGTTTTCGCCCTTCCCAAATACACAGAGAGGATCTGGAGCCAGGTAAGAAAGAAAAATGGGCCTTCCCCACCCCGCCCCCAGGCCCTCCAGAGGCAGGAAACAGCCTGTTTCCCTACTTCTGGTGGGCCCAGAAGGTCCGAAAATCAACTGGCCGGCACGCGCATGTGCCCCAGAGCTGAGCTGGTGTGCCCACTAATAAGGCTCCGCGTGCCACCTGTGGCACGCGTGCTATAGGTTCGCCAACACGGGTTTAGTTGTTCTGGTGTGCAGTGGTCTATAGCGTCATTTTGACGGTAGGAGTTGAAACAGTTTATGTCCAGGATGTGAGGGGTCTAAATATTTTCACAACCCTCTTTTTGACTCGTGCAGTATACAGGTCCTGAATGGAAGTCAAATTGGTAGCCATTGTTTTTTCTGCAGTTCTAATGATCCTCTGAAGTCTGTGTCTGTCTTGTTGGGTTGCAGAACCAAACCAGACACCTATAGAGGTGCAGATGACAGACTCAATAATTCCTCTGTAGAACTAGACAAATTCTTCACCCTGTCCTTCAGTGTTTAATTGTGTTGTTTGTGCCACACACAATCTGTACAAACAATGTTCGGATTTACTTTTCTGCTTATTGTGCTGGCATGGAGGTTCCCACAACACTTCAGAGGCAAGTGATGTAGTGTTTACCATAACTATTGAAAACTACGCTTTGCGTTGGAATTTTTATTAATTTTACTCAAAGGTTTGTGGACACAAATAAAAATTATAATCCTGTTTGCAATTAACTGTGCTCTTCATGCCTGGAGACATAACATCTCCTTGTTTGTGTTTCATGCTTTCTCATAGTAATCTAGTGATTTGCAATGTTATTAAGAGTCTAGTTTTCCAGATGTGGGTGGGAAGGGAGCAAAAAAAATTAAGTCAATTCCAGATTCAGTAGGACCTCAGCAGATGCTATCCAACAATATTATTAACGGTACATGTGAATAATTTCAACTGACATTATTCTCATGGCAGACTCCTTGGGCAGAGTCATTATACCAACCTGGACAAATGGTTATGCAGTCTATTTTTGAAAACACCCAGTGAATCTACAACTTCTGGAAGCAAGATATTTCACTGATTAATTTTCCTGACTGTTAGAAAATTTCTACTCGCTTCTAGGTTGCATCTCTTTAACAAGTTTCCACCAATTACTTCTTGTTCTTCCCTCTGTTGCTTTTGGAGAATAAACCAGTCTCCTCTTCTCTGTGACAACCCCTCAAGAACTGGAAGACCATTATCATGTCCCCCCTAATCCTTCTCTTCAATAGGGTAGACATATCCTATTTCCCCTTAATCTTAATTTCTTCCGTCTCCAGACTTAAATTCTCCAGACTATACCTGGCATTTTTCAACCATTTCCCAGGAGAGTTTTCTTCTAGATCCTGTGACATTCCATCTTCTGTTTGGCCACAATCCAGGTTTCCAATACTTTTCTTAAAATGTGGCATCAAGAGCACGAATGTACTGTAATATTCTATCAGTGTTCTAACCAACACAGAAAGAGTGGGATGACTTTATTTCTTCAGCTACAGTTACGTTTGGCATAGTGGTGAAGGCACCAGGCTAGAAATCAGGAGACCAGAAGTTCCAGATCTGTCTTGGGCATGAAGACACTTGGGTGACCTTGGTCCAATCACTTTAGAATAGAATAACAGAGTTGGAAGGGACCTTGGAGGTCTTCTAGTCCAACCCCCTGCTTAGGCAGGAAATCCTACACCACTTCAGACAAATGGTTATCCAACATCTTCTTAAAACCTTCCAGCGTTGGAGCATTCACAACTTCTGGAGCCAAGTTGTTCCACTGATTAATTGTTCTGTCAGGAACTTTCTCCTTAGTTCTAAGTTGCTTCTCTCCTTGGTTAGTTTCCACCTATTGCTTCTTGTCCTGCCCTTAGGTGCTTTGGAGAATAGTTTGACTCCCTCTTCTTTGTGGCAGCTCCTGAGATACTGGAACACTGCTATCATGTCTCCCCTAGTCCTTCTTTTCATCAAACTAGACATACCCAGTTCCTGCAACCGTTCTTTATATGTTTTAGCCTCCAGTCCCCTAATCATCTTTGTTGCTCTTCTCTGCACTCTTTCTAGAGTCTCCACATCTTTTTTATACCATGGCGACTTTCTCTTAGTCCTGAGAAGAAGGCAAGAACAACCCAGTTCTGAAATGTAGCCAAGGAAACCACACAGACTTTTCCAAATAGTCCCCACTGATTCAACACACGTAGGTACATTTAAGAAGGTTGAACAAAGATTTAACATCAACTGGATTGTGTGATTCACTTTTAGGAAAGTGTCACCTGAGTCATGGCTATTTTACAAGGAACATCTCATGCTTTTCTTCACACCTCTGAGGCAAAACAGGATGACTTGCTGAACGGATGCATCTCTATAGGGTTTGCGATCAGCAAAGAAATGTGAAAATATGTTTTTTTTAATAAAACAGATTGCATATTTTCAAGGAATGTATGAAAGGACGATGCTTTCATTTCCCTAAAGCCCTGCTTTGCTTTGCCTCCTACTTACTTCTGTGTGAATATAGATCGACTGCACAAAATCCAGAAGTGTCTATGGAGATTCTCAGACATCCAGGTCATAGTTGTCCCAAAGATGCTTTTTCAAAAGGCAAATGGACTTTGTTTTTCCTTGAAAACATTTCACTTCTCATTCAAGAAGCTTCTTCAGTTCTGTTCTAAGCCACGTCCACATCATAGCAATCATGGCTACTCAGGGATTCTGTTTCAACATTTTTATATGCATGCATCATGGTTTCCCCTCCCCCCCACTTACTTCTGCAGAATTGAAATGAATCATGGTGATGAATGGAGCATGTATATTATCTGGAATTAAATAGAATACTGTACCTATTAAATATTTAGCACATCAAGAGTTTACAGGCTGCAGTTATACCTTTAATGCATTTTCCTCAGCCTTTTATAATATTCAGTTTGCAACAGGTAGAGGAGTATAGTGATCTACAGAAGGAAAAAATGAAAATAACGTGGAATGAAGTTGTTTATATTTTATTTATAAGTTTAGGATATTCAGCAGCATGAGGTTCATTTCGCCTCTACTATTTTTGAAATTTAAGCTTTGATACAGATTGCCTTTTCCTATCCTTCCTTGCAGCCAAGCAAACATATCATATTACTTTAAAAAGCAGATTGTATAAAATTAAGACAAGATGATACAATTAGCCATGACTAGGGCAAAGTTTCTACCACTTTGCTGTTTATAGCTATAATGGACAAATGAAGAAATACTCTTGTGCCTTACAAATAACTATTTGAGGGAATGGTGAACATGCAATTGCTAAAACCAGGGGTGGGTTCTACATTTTTTTACTATTGGTTCTGTGGGCGTGGCTTATTTTGTGGGTGTGGCTTGAAGGTCATGTGACTAGGTGGGCGTGGCTAGCTGGTCAGAGTCATTTCTGGAAGGTCCTCGCACTTACGACCCGACTCATTTGTTTGCTTTTAACACTGATCAGCTGTAGGGCGGCCCTTTGAAGCTCCGCGATAAGAGTTTAAACAGTTTTTTTTCCTCTAGTCATCAGCTGGGACTCAGGAGGCAGCAATAGATTGGGGGTGGGACCAAATAAAAGGTAAGAATAATGTGGGTGGGTGGGGCGGGGAGGGCGGGGGGGGAGAACCGGTTCGGTGACGTCATATCATCACCGCTACCAGTTCGGCCGAACCGGACCGAACCGGGAGGAACCCACCACTGGCTAAAACGTGTAAATTGAAAGTTGTTGGGAAATAAGAAGAAATGAAGGACTCTATGATAAAATTTGCTTGCATCACCCTTGTGTCAGAAACACCTAAGTGCTTCCAGATTGAATGGAATAGCCAATGACATCACTATTGCCCAGGGAATGCCCAATTGGGTCTCCTTTCATGGACCTGGCAGGAGCTGGAGTGAAAGACGGGAGCTCACCCGACCCCATGGCAGCACCCAGGTCTCGAACGCGGGCTTGCTAACCTCCAACACAGCGTCCTAATCACATGAGCCACCATCATCAACTTCTTTTAACAACCCCATAATCCCTTGTGGAGTGGAGTCTGGGCAACTGAATGGAGCTAGCAGAGTGTTTTAATGGCCGGATGCCCTTCCTGTCACCAATGCGGAGTTTTGTTCAGCAGATATATTCTCATTGTGCGAGAAATATCTGCCTCTATCTAGGATCGAACTCACAGCTTCCTGATTGTGAGGCGAGAGCTCCACCTCTAGGCCACCGCACCACTCTTAATCACATGAGCCACCCTGTCCCCTATAAAATGGGCTAAGAACATTTGACACAATTAACTGTGGGAACAGTCAGAAAATAGATGGCTAAAAGAATTGAAATTCATTCCATCTTGACAATTTTTGACCTCTTTGTCAGGGTAATTTACGCTCCAATTTTGACCTTGTTTCCCCCTCCCCCCAGAGTGTGTCATCAATCACATTCGCCAACAGACCAATTTTGTGGGTTGTAGAGGTCACTCCCCTCCGGCTGCTGTAGGTAACCCTGGGATACAGCCTTGAGAGAGATAAGCATGGAATGTGCATCTGTCTTTGGCTGCTGTGCCATTTCGCCAGTTTCCCATCCCCCCCCGGCCTACGGCAACTCGAGAGCAGGCCAAGGATGCTTTGCGAGTTGACATTTGATGTCCTCTGGGGATGTCCCTGACAGCAGTTCTTCTTTGTAACCCCTCTTTATAATGAGCAAGGAAAGGTCTTCAGCTCAGCTGCTAAGCAGACATGCCATTCTTTTCATCGAAGGGTATTTGATTCTGATTGTATGAATGCTTCTATTGGAAGAAATATCCATTTGGTTCAGTTCCAAGCTGGAAGAAAGACACTGGAAACATGGAGGCTGATTGGAAAGATAGTTTAATGGTGAAGCAGAAGCACATGGGTGATTCTGGGCAGCTGACCACATGGAGTTGAGAGTGGGTGGCTTTTATTCCCTCTCTGGGCTATGTATTTGAGCTTCCTGTTCTTTGCGTGCTCCCTCTTCCACCTCCATTTAAAAACTGTTCTAATTGCCTTTTGAGGGAAGACCCCCCCTCTCCTAGAAGAATGAAATATTTTGAGAAATATTAAAAAGGCAGAATATTATATTTCCCTCAATGAGAAATTGAAAAACATGCTCTTGGAGACAGAAAGCAGCTCCCACCTTTCTTGATGGTCCTCAGCAGATGTCAGCACTTAAGAGATAAAGAAATAGCTAGCTCTAATAAGCAAATTCTCTGTAGCAAGGTCTGAAGAAAGGTAGGGTTAGTCCTCAGCCACAATAGGAATTGCCCAACAAGTCCCTTCATTGCATCAGCCAAACTTCAACCAAGCTTGGCTCAGATAACCTACAGAGCCAGCTATGACCCCTACAATAGCCAATAGAATACAGGTCCTTGCACAGGAACAGGAAGCTCAAGTTCAACGCCCAAGAGAAAGTATAAATACCCCTCACTCTCAACTCTATGTGGTCAGCTACCCAGAATCATGTGCCTGGTAGTTCTGCTTCACCATTAAACCCTCTTTCCAATCAGCCTCCAGCCTCCATTTTGTCTCCAGTGCCTTTCTCCCGGCTTGGAATTGAACCAGATGGATATTGTCTCCCAACACTTTCTTCCCCTTTCCTCTTAATATTATTTTTGCTGAAGGCAGAGTAGATTCTTTTCTGCTTTTTCAATAAACAGTTCCTGCTGCCCATCCCGATAGTTCCTGCAGCTATGAAGTCCTGAAATAGATTTTTGTCCTTTATTGTGTTTGATATTCTTGCATATAAGGATGCAGCAATTTAAAAATAAAAAACTGGAATGGGACAGAGAATATATGCTCACAAAGCAAAACCAGCTTCTGAACAGTGATGGAGACAAGGAAGATATTTCACGAGAGGAGTCCTCCACTCCTCTGCTTGCAACAGAATACCTTATGCCACCAGGCTTCAAATTTTGGGCTTAGAGAACTTAGAACTATGCCGCCTTCAGTCTGACCTAAGTGTAATGCATAAAATTATCTGCTATAACGTCCTACCTGTCAAGGACTACTTCAGCTTCAACCACAACAATACACGAGCAAATAATAGATACAAACTCATGGTAAACAGCTCCAAACTCGATTGCAGAAAATACAACTTCAGCAAAAGAGTGGTCAATGCCTGGAATGCACTACCTGACTCTGTGGTTTCATCCCCAAATCCCCAAAACTTTAACCTTAGACTGTCTCCTGTTGATCTCACCCCATTCCTAAGAGGTCTGTAAAGGGCCTGCATAAGTGCACCAACATGCCTACCGTCCCTGTCCTAATATTCCTTTTTACTCTTACTCTTTTCATGTATTCATAATCATGTCTAAACTTAACATCTGTTTTCTTATACATGCTTGACAAAATAAATAATAAAATAAAATAAAATAAAATAAAATAAAATAAAATAAAATAAAATAAAATAAAATAAAATAAAATAAAATAAAATAAAATAAAATAAAATAAAATAAAATAAAATAAAATAAAATAAAACAAAATAAAATAGCCTGGTGGCGCAGCAGACTAATAGCCTGTTATTAACATTCAGCTGCCTGCAATTACTACAAGTTCGAATCTCACCAGGCTCAAGGTTGACTCAGCCTTCCATCCTTTCTAAGGTAGGTAAATTGAGGACCCAGTTTGTGGGGACAATAAGCTGACTTTGTATAAATATACAAAAGTATGAAGGCTATTGCTTAACTCATTGTAAGCCGCCCTGAGTCTCCAGAGAAGGGCGGCATATAAATCAAATTAAAATAAAATAAATAAAATAAAATAAATAAAATAAAATAAAATAAAATATTCTTTAAGACTCCTGATTTAAGAGTTTCCTCATCCTGATAGAAAGGTTTGCCTACGGCCAAATTTCACAAGCATTCTTTTAAATCACAGTTTTGATTTAAAATTTGATGGGATGATAAAGACCTGGTTGAAGTTGTTTATGGTTCCATCTGTGCTACAAGTCATTGGCAGGGATTGCAGACAGAGGGCTTCCCTACAGATGCATTTAATCTACCGACAATCAATGTGGTTGTGGGTTTCATAGGCTTTGGTAAGGCCAATAATATGTATAATGTATAATAGGCACATGGCCACTGAAAAACTGCAGAATTCTTCTAATTTCATGAAAGGACTGTAAGCAATTTTTCCTAGGACACAAGGACTGAGTAAGTTACTTCTCTTTTTTTAACAGTAACAGGAAGGGTTGGAAGGGACTTTGGAGGTCATCTAGTCCAACCCCCTGCTCACGCAGGAGACCTATACTAGGGATTCGAACTGCCGAACTGCCGACCTTTCTGATTGACAACCTCAGAGTCTTAGCCACTGAGCCACCTAGCCAAGCTTGCAGGATCATGTCCCATAGGTGTAGTATGTATGATCCCTAGAACAGCGATGGGCAAATATGGCCCCTTTATGACCTGTGGACTTCAACTCCCAGAATTCCTGCTGCAGTGGATAATTGTCCTGGATATTAACTAGAAGACTCTGAATTCTAGCTCTGTCTTGAAATGGAAGCCATCTGGGTGACCTTGGAGGCCAGTCCTTTTCCTCAACCCCAGAGAGAAGACAGTGGAAAACCACTTCCAAAAATGTCTCTGTTAGGATATGGTGTAAGTCTTTAACAAGTTGTCCAGGCAATATATGTGTTCTATAACTTTAAATGTATTCAATAACTTTAGGAGAGAATGCTGAGTAATTGTACTGCTGAGTCATTGTAATGACTAATGACTGCTGACTAACTGCTGACTGCAATTATCATAATTGTACTGTTGAGTCATTGCATTGCTGACTTCACTTATCTTAAGTGGATAATTACTAGTGTAAACTGTATATAAGAAGGAAGCTGAGCTATAGTCATTGTTGGACCTGCTCTCATCATTGCTTGACTTGCTGCTTGACCTGTTGATTGAAACTGTTACTGTCGTGTGTGAAGAAGTGGAGGGATCTGCTATCATCGTGATTTGTTACCAGCGTGAATTACTGCTGTTTGTCTGGTAAGAAGATATCTGTAACTTCGGACTGATTTGAATGGCTAAAGACTTGGATTGATTAAAAGACTATGCAATTGTTTTTCACTACAAAGTAAAAGCTTTGTTAAACCAGTTTGTATGTATTGTATTCATTGCTCTCAGTACCATTTCTCTGTGCGCTTACTCTGCTGGTTGGTAACACAACAATATCCTTAACAGTCCCAAAGGTGCTTTTTCAAGAGGCAACTGGATTTTCTGTTGTTGTTTTTTCAGAGCTGAAGAAGCTTTTTGGATGAGAACATCTTCAAAGAAAAAACCAGAAAGTCCAGTTGCCTCTTGAAAAAAAGCACCTTTGGGACAACCATGACCTGGATGACTGAGGACCTCCATAGACACTTCCAAAAATGTTGCCAACGAAACTGAATGAACTTGTCCATATAGTCCCTGGGAATCAAGAGTGACTCAAAGAGTCACCCATCTCTCCACCCTTCAAGGCTGGTAGTTAGCCAAGTCTCTCTGGATCATGGTAAGGGCTTGTTTTTAACCAGAGGAGATTGTCTCCAGGGCCTTCCCTACCTTGAAAATGTAAGGAGAGCTTTGGAGGGCCAACTGCTTGACATTTTTGGCCACCCCTTGCAGGCAACCCTGACATTATATCAGCATTGGGAAAATGTTTGCCCAGGTTGAGAAACACGGGATTAAATGTCCTAGAGCCATGATGGCGAACCCAGTGGTGGGTTCCTCCCGGTTCAGTCCGGTTCGACAGAGCCGGTAGCGGTGACGATATGACATCATCGAACCGGTTCTCCCCCCCTCCCACCCCCTCACCCACGTTATTCTTACCTTTTATTTGGTCCCACCCCCAATCTATTGCTGCCTCCTGAGTCCCAGCTGATGACTAGAGAGAAAAAAACTGTTTAAACTCTTGCCACGAGGATTCAAAGGGCCGTCCTACAGCTGATCAGTGTTAAAAACAAACAAATGAGTCGGGTCATAAGTCGAGGACCTTCCAGAAATGACTCTGACCAGCTAGCCACATCCACCTAGTCACATGACCTCCAAGCCATGCCCACAAAATAAGCCACGCCCACAGAACCAGTAGTAAAAAAAATTAGAACCCACCCCTGGGCGAACCTATGGCACGCGTGCCGCAGGTGGCACACAGAGCCCTCTCTGTGGGCACCTGAGCCCTCGCCAGCTGCCCCTTGGGTTCTGACATGCGCATACGTGCCAGCCACCTGTTCTTCGTGCTGCTGGAGCACTGGAAACCCAAAGACCAGCTGGTTTTCGGGTTTGTGGCACTCCAGCACATGCGCACACATGCATGTGCATGTGTGCGCATTCCGGTTTGGGCACTCAGTGCCAAAAAGGTTGGCCATCACTGTCCTAGAGTCCTACTGGACAATCACTTAAATGAGCCAGCAGTGTGCTGGAGCTGCCAAAAAAAGCCATCACAGTCCTAGGCTGCTTTAACAGGTGGCTTGCTACCAGTTTGCCCCAGTTCAGGTGAATGGGTAGTAGCAGCGTCAGGAGGCTCCACCCACTCGCCTCGACATCATCAAATAAGAGCCTTGATAGTACAGTGGTCTAAGCACCCTGTTATTAACACAGCTGTCTGCAATTATTGCAAGTTCGAATCTCCCCAAGCTCAAGGTTGACTCAGCCTTTGATCCTTTCTAAGGTAGGTGAAATGAGGACCCAGTTTGTGGGGGCAATAAGCTGACTTTGTATAAATATACAAAAGTATGAAGGCTATTGCTTAATGCACTGTAAGCCGCCCTGAGTCTCCGGAGAAGGGCGGCATATAAATCAAATAAAAATAAAAAAACCCTCTTCACATGCGCAGAAGTGGTACGTGCACAAGCCGAAGCAAGCACACCCGCACGAACTGGTAGCAAAGATAAGTGAAACCCATCACTGTAACAGAGGGATAGAATCAAGATTACATGAAAGGTTAATACCGCTTTATAGTGTCTTGGTGAGGCCACACTTGGAATGATGCCTCCAATTTTGGTGATCACAATGTAAAAAAGATGTCGAGACTCTAGAAAGAGTGCAGAGAAGAGCAACCAAGATGATTAGGGGACTGGAGGCTAAAACATGTAAAGAACGGTTGCAGGAACTGGGTATGTCTAGTTTGATGACGAGAAGGACTAGGGGGAGACATGATAGCAGTGTTCCAATATCCCAGGGATTCCCACAAAGAAGAGGGAGTCAAGCTATTCTCCAAAGCACCTGAGGGCAGGACAAGAAGCAATGGGTGGAAACTAATCAAGGAGAGAAGCAACCTAGAACTAAGGAGAAACTTAGTCAATTAATTAGAGTGGAACAACTTGCCTCCAGAACAATTAATCAGTGGAACAACTTGCCTCCAGAAGTTGTGAATGCTCCAACACTGGAAGTTTTTAAGAAAAGATTGGACAGCCACTTGTCTGAAATGATATGGGGGGGTTGGACTAGAAAATCTCCAAGGTCCCTTCGAACTCCGTTATTCTGTTACTTGTGTTCTGTGTTGATATAGGTAGAGATTCAGCTCTGAAGGGGAATAGTGGGCGAAATTAAGACAGGAATGAAGTTTGCAATGACAGCCCACTCTCCAATTAATTGTAGTCTCATGCAAAAGAGCTGAGAGACATACTGAACATCCCTTTTCCAGCCACAGAGTCTGTCTTGAACTAGAGTTGCCTAAGGCTTAAGCATTCAGCTACTGTCCTCTGATTGAATGCAAATTCCCGTCTTGCTGGCTCCCTGGAGACGGAGACAGCGCACGCTAGATAGTCTCCCAAGTCATTTCACACCCATTTTTTTGATTTTCCAGCTGACTAGTAATTTAGCAGAACTGGAATGAGAAATTCATGGTGCTGATGTCATTAACTTGCAAGCCTGCGTAGGCCGAAATGATGGTTTCTCTGAGCTGGCAATCACAGGTTCTTCAATCAAAGAAGTTTATGCTATGAAAAATTAGTCGGAGCAGGGAAATTGGTGAGAAATTAAATGTCTGAAGTCTCTTCATCCTTTGAAAAAGAGAGGCAACTTTGCTGCGTTGTAAAAGAAACGATCCCCTATTCTTAATAAATTCATTTCTGGTACCGTATCGAATAACAACTGTATAATAAATGAAAGAAAACAGAGTGTTGATTGAACAAGTTTAGCTCAAGTAAACATTGATAGACGCAAAGCCGACAAAAATTGGAATGCAGAGTTAACCAGGGGATGTCGGCAGGATTGGATAAAAAGGAAAATAACCCTCAAGATTTCAGCTATGATGGGTGCATTTCACATTAAAAATGAGTGAACTTTTGATTGCCTTGTTGTAGTCACCATCTAATCAAGATCACATGAAGTTCTAGTACCTCTTTACAAACCCTTAGTAAGTAATTCCACACTTGGAGCACTGCATCCAGTTCTGGTCACCACAATATAAAAAAACAAAGATCTTAGAAAGAATGAATAGAAGAGCAACAAGAATGATTAGGGGGCTGGAGGCTAAAATATTTGATGAACAGTGGTGAAATCCAAATTTTTTTACTACCGGTTCTATGGGCGTGGCTTAGTGGACGTGGTGAGGATTGGTAGGCATGGCTTGGTGGGCATGGCAGGGGAAGGATATTGCAAAATCTCCATTCCCACACCACTCTGGGGCCAGCCACAGGTGGCATTTGCCAGTTCTCCAAACTACTCAAAATTTCCGCTACTGGTTCTCCAACTACTCAAAATTTCCGCTACCAGTTCTCCGAACTACTAAAAATTTCCACTACCAGTTCTCCAGAACCTGTCAGAACCTGCTGAATTTCACCCCGATGATGAATGATTACAGGAATTCGGTATATCTAGTCTAATGAAAAGAAACACTAGGGGAGACATGATCCAATATTTGTGTCAGCGCCTCAACGCTGGCATAGAGAGCAGAGGAGAGAGATAAGCTTTTGCCTGCTAAATCCTTTTGAAGTCAGGTTGTCGTGGAAATGAGGAGGGGAGACATTCCTGGGAAATGACGAGACAAGAAGGCTGAGAATGACTTGGAAGATAGCCAATGAGATGCAGAGATTTGGGGATCGGAAAGGGAGGGATTGGGGGGCAAAAGGTCAGTCTTGTCCACATCAGTCATGATCTGGTTGCTGTGCTCAATTAAAGAAAAGATTTCCTTAAAGATTGGCAGTTTGGAAATTCATTTACTTTGAGATAGCATCAAAGTCTGACAATTTGAGGGGCTACTACAAAGACAAGGGGGACAAAGCACTAGAAGGCAAGACAAGAAGCAATGGATGGAAACTAACCAAGGAAAGAAGCAATTTGGAACTAAATGTAATTTCCTAACTGTGAAAGCAATCAACCAATGGAACATTTTGCATTCAGGAGTTGTGGGGGCTCCATCCAAAAAAAAAAAAAAAAGATTGGACAACCATTTATCTGAAATGATGGAGGGTCTCTTGCTGAGGATTGAACTAGAAGTTCTCCAGGATCCCTTCCAATTCTATTACTCTGTGTTTTATGTTGTCTCTAGTGCTAGTGTTTCTCAACCTTGAGAACTTGAAAATGGGTGGACTTCAACTCCCAGAATTCCTCAGCCAACAATGGGAGTTGAAGCCCACCCATCTTCAAGCTTCCATGATTGAAAAAACCCTGATGTAGACTTGCTGACCATACCATGTAGACCCCCCTGGATTTAGCTTTTCTAAATTTATAGTCAGAGCAACCAAGAAGCACCCAACATTTTTGAGAAGAAGGCAGTGTTGGCCCAAACATTTTCATTGCCCAAACTCCTGGAGGAAGTTAGCACCCACCCCTCTCCTAGGAAAATGAGGTATTTTAGGAAATATTAAAAGGGCAGAATATTTCCCCTAAAAGGGAGGCAGAAACTCAACCCCCCACCCTTTGTAAATGGACCATTAAGGCCTGGGCCAGTGTATTCTACATAACAAAGATCTACCTCCTTCAGGCAGAGCCATAGTAGGAATTGCCCAAAGCCCTTTCACTACATCATCACCAGGGGTGGGTTCTACTTACCTTTACTACCAGTTTGCAACGGGGCCATGCGTGCACACACTCTTCTGTGCATGCGCAGAAGCGTTCTGATGACGTCAGGGTCAGTGGGCGGAGCCTCCCTCCGGTTTTACTACTGGTTCTATAGAACCGGTCCGAACCGGGGGCAACCCACCACTGATCATCACCCAGCAAGATTCAACCAAGCTTGGGACTCAGGACAGCCTACAGAGTTGCCCCTGCATGGCCCCATGGAAGTCTGACAACCAATCAGAATACAAGCTCAAATTCAAAAGCCCAGCAAGGGCATAAAACCCGGGCACTCTCAGCAACTCTTCCCCCTTTTCCTCCAGGACCTCAAGTCATGTGATCTTGTCCACCATTAAAAACCATCTTTCCAAGCAGTCTCCATGTTTCCAGTGTAAGGTCCCAAAATACACTTGAGTCACCAGAATGCCAAAGAGAGAGACTCAAGACGAGGCTTGCAAAAAAGCAGATTTTATTTATGGCCAAAAACAAAATACTGGGTGGAACTATATCCAGAACATACAGATACAATGCATGCGAGGAAATAGCCACATCTTGGGAAAGGTATGGCGTCCTTTTATACCCTCAGAGACGTCAGCTTAATACCCAATTCTGGCCTCCTAATTTAGGTTTGTGTATTCCTTGTTGCCCTGCAAGGGGGAATAGAAACTTCCCCAATTAGTATTATCTTAAGCATTTCTTTGTTTACTCAATTGGCCACTTAGCCCCCTGGCTCTGGAAGACAGGAGTTTATCCAGATCAAACATAAATTAGGGCTGAGGTGTAAATTATCCCTTTGTTGATGGCTGTAGTTTCAACTGAGATACTACCATGCTTTTAGATGGCACAAGAAAAACAGGAAGAAGATTGATATGGGTTCAGGTCAAATAGCAGGAACATATGTTTGACAAATACCAGATGCATTACAGAGGCCTAATAACAGAATATGTTTGTTACAGGAGATGCAAATATAAAGGCATAATATATGTGATACAAATACAAAGGAATATATGTATTACAGGAACCTAATGGTTACAGAATCTAGTATACCAGTATATCATATTCTAGTATTATTTATTATATCCTTATTATTGTTTCCCTTCACCAATATCTTTCTTCCCCACTTGGAACTGAACCCAGATGCACCTTCCTTCCAACACTCCCTAAAGTTATTATTTTGCCTTTCTCCAGTACTTTGCAGGACAGTGTAAAGTTGAGATCACGGAAACGAAATTCCTGCTCTTGTGATATTTTACTAGAAATAGGTCCTTCGCCCCTATTGCCTCCTTTCTCTCCTCCTTGGCTTTGCGAACCGAAAGGGGCAAATTGTGTTGATGACACACGCACTGCATCAGTGTGGGCCCGTGGCAGACTCGAGCCAGACTTAGCAACAGCTCTTAATAATCGTGGCATGTCTGTCAGAGAGGACCTTCTGCATACTACTGCCTTAAATAATTCACAGCTCCTCAAATATTGCATTAAATAATTCAAGGACAGGACAGCCATTGTGATTAATGATCTGTAGCTGATATTTCTGCTAATCCTGCAAGAAGGCAGAGACTGAAGGAGGGAGGGAGGGAGGGAGGGAGGGAGGGAGGGAAGAAACAAATATATAAAGGAGCATATACAGGCTCAAAGAAAGGCAGGAGTCTCTTAGCAAATTAGAAAAATGCCTAATATTTGACGTAAAAAACAACAACAAACCATGCAAGTGAATTTATTTAAGAAAGGCATTCCATAACTCTGCAGGATTAATTTAGTTAAGAGTTAACAGTTATTTTGCACCACAATTCTGCTCTGAAACATTATCCAGAGCAGAGACTGTACAGAAATAGTGAATCAGATGAAGCAGGAGCCAAAGTTATGTGGATATCATCCAACTTTCTCTTTTTCAAAACGCATATAATCAGCTATTTCGATTTGCATTTTATTTTATTCTTCGAAAATCAGCTACCTCCTTCCATCGTCCATCTTCTTTTCCATATTACTGTACATTTGTCCTGCCAAATATCAAAGAGGGGGTTCATTGGGGTTTGATAAGAACCGGGGGGGGAATATTTATCATTTCTGCATGCAGTTTTAGGTTAGAGACGCCCTTCTCTGCTTTGCAAAGAACGATGTGTTTTTACGCTTATGAAAATCGGTGCCATCCCTTTGCTGTGCCAAATCAGAGAGACCTATAAAATTTAGCATCATATCTCATCTCTGCCCCAGAGTGATTTAGTGACTATGGAGAGACATTAGCAATAATATTGTGCAAATGTTATGAAGGCTTGAGTCGAGGAAGGCTTGAGTAAGCATCTTTTGAAAGTTCTTCACAAAGCGATGGAGTTCCCCCTCACTCCCCCTCCCCCTCCGCCTCAGTTCCACTACGCTTGGAATATTGCCTCCAGTTTTGCTCGCCAAAAAAAATATTAAAAAAAAAAGACGTTGAGACTCTAGAGAAAAGCAATAAAGATGATTAGGGGACTGAAGGCTAAAACATATGAAGAACGGTTGCAGGAATTAATGAAAAGAAGGACTAGGGGTGACATGATAGCAGTGTTCCAATATTTGAGGGGCTGCCCCAATGAAGAGGGGGGTCAATCTATTCTCCAAAGCACCTGAGGGCAGGACAAGAAGGAATGGATGGAAACTGATCAAGGAGAGAAGCAAGCTAGAACTAAGGAGAAATTTCTCGACAGTGAGAACAACTAATCAGTGAAACGGATTGACTCCAGAAGTTGTAGGTGCTCCATCGCTGGAGATTTTTAAGAAGAGATTGGATAACCTTTTGTCTGAAATACAGTGGTGGGTTCCTCCCAGTTTGGCCCAGTTCAGCCGAGCCGGTAGCGGTGACGATATGACATCACCGAACCAGTTCTCTTTGTGCGGGAGCTGGGCCCTCCCGCCCTGCCCGCGTTATTCTTACCTTTTATTTGGCCCCGCCCCCAATCTATTCGCTGCCTCCCGAGTTCCAGCTGATAGCTAGAAAGAAAAAAACTGTTTAAACTCTTGCCGCGGGGCTTCAAAGGGCCGCCCTACAGCTGATCAGTGTTAAAAGGCAGTGTGGTGGTAGACTGGTGCCTCCCAAAACAAATGGGTAGACTGGTGCCTCCAAAATTCCCTGATCTGCCATGTATTTTAATCTGGGGATTTGGGGTTTTAAATTGGACTGTACCATTTTAATTCTGTTTATTGTTGGATTGCTTATTTTGTGAGCTGCCCCGAGTCCTTCGGGAGAAGGGCGGCATATAAATATGACAATAAAGAAATAAATAAAATCTGCAAGAAAGCAACCAAAGCTCAGAAAGCACCAAGGACCCCACTGTTCCCGAGGAGTTCAGCTTTCTTTATCGAAGCCCCTAAGGGGGCCTCTTTCGTTCCACGAAGTGAATCCCATTACTTCCATACCTCCCATCATTTGGGCAAATGAATTCACATTGCTTGGCGGAGGCCTCCCCTCCAATTGTCAACCTCCATTCCCCAAGTGCAAAATTGAAATCCCAGTCATTTGATTGACTGACGCTAGCTAGGTCACAGCTGCAGCAGAGCTCCGCATTGAGAGTTTAATAGCTTTCCATCTTTTTTTTTTAAATGGCTTTTCTCCAATTCAGAACTTTACTGTTCTGTATAGATCAGGCAACTCTTTGAGCCCCATCTGATGCCTAAGATCCTCTTCTTGTGTGTCGGAGCACAAAGCCAACAGCCTCAAGGAGGTTCATTTTAAGGGACTTTCAAGGCCGGTGACAAAGGCTGGCTTCTGAGATTGTGGTGTCCTATTGTTCTTGGAAGAAGGCATTGGGTCCCCAGATGGCAACTAATGTATTGAAAGATCCCAACAAAAGTCTCTGGGAGTTCAAACAAACAGCCTTTAGAAAGGGAGAGGCAGTGCGTGCGTTCGCATTTGAATTCTAGCAAAGGCATCAAATGGGTTGGCACAGAGCTGCTGTTGAAAGAGGTGAAGGCAATTCCGTGCATCCGTGATTTCTGTGGGGAGCATCAAGACCGGAGGGGCATTTTCCCAAGGATGATATAATGTCAGGATTGCATAATGCAAGGGGTGGTCCAAAGAATCTAGAACAGAGGTGTCGAACACAAGGCCCGCAGGCCGGATCCGGCCTGTGATGTGGTTGGATCTGGCCCGTGGGGCTGTCCTGGAAAATGTAAAGGGGTGGGGGGCAGAGGTGAAATCTAGCAGGTTCTGACAGGTTCTGGAGAACCAATAGCAGAAATTTTGAGCAGTTCGGAGAACCGGTAGTGGAAATTTTGAGTAGTTCAGAGAACCGGTAGCGGAAATTATGAGTAGTTTGGAGAACTGGCAAATACCACCTCTGGCTGGCCCCAGAGTGGGGTGGGAATGGAGGTTTTGCAGTATCCTTCCCCTGCCACACCCACCAACCCATGCCCACAGAACTGGTAGTAAAAAAATTTGGATTTCACCCTGGGGAGGGGGCTTGCTGATGTCGCTTCAGCCGGATCTACCCAATGTGAAGAGGAAACATACCAGCAGTTTGGGGAGTAGCGTCAAGCTGGCTGCACCCACCCAGTCGGCCACACCCAGTGAGTCACATCAAGATGGCCACACCCACCCAATTGGCCATACCCACCCAGCGGCCCTCAATGAAATTGAGTTTGACACCCCTGGCCTAGAAGGTAGCTGTCCAAGGGACCCTACTTATCTTTTCTTTTTAATTCAAAAAGTTTTTTTTATTTTATAAACAAACAAACAAACAATACATAATCTGTCAGATGTAAATGCCTTATTCTCTAATGTGTAAATAGTATATGAACGGGGTATCAGGGGTTAACTTATTCTTCACTTCTTAATGTATTCATAATTCACCACTCCCACATATAGCTCCACCCATTGTATATATAAGGAGCTACATGCACCCTTTTCCTTGCTTCTATCTGTGAATATTCAGTGAATATAGAATGCCTATCGTAAATAAAAGGAAATATATTTAAACCTTCAACTCTTACTAATCTTATTGAGTCTGATCCTGAAAATATTGCAACAAGCTGGTAGCAGAGGATGGTTAATTGACTCAATAAAAACTTAAAAATGTCTAAGAAAGATAGGCCCAACACCAGGGCCTACAGCAAAGAAATGGAAACAGAACAAGAAATAATCAACGAATCCACAAACGCAATTTCGAGAGAATCCGAAGAATACACCACTGAAGACGAAGAAATAATAGATGAAAATGATGACCAGGAGGAAATCGAGATAGAGAATAACGAACTCAGGTCAGAGATATTAAAATTATTAAAGAGCCAGAAGAATGATGAAAGCCTCATCGCGAACCTCCAAGATATGCTGAAGAACAGCGGAGCAGCGAGAGAGAAAAACATCACTAATGAAAAGTCTAAAGACCCAAAAATAGTGAGTGATATGACTGCAGAGAAAATCATTGCGAAGAAGAAAAACGGTGATCCCGCGCGAAATTTTGAATGGCAGCCATCTTGGTTTCAACAGGCCTCCAAGATGAGCGAAGCAGAGCCAATCAAAAAGCTCAATTCAAAATTTCTGGCGCGAAAAACATTACCAGACAACGAAAATGAAAAAGAAGATTCAAACACCTCAGAAGAATCAGAATCAGAAAGTGAAGGTGATTCAACAAACTACCAAATAAAATCAGCAATGAAAACGCTTTTTGCCGCATTTGGGCCAAAACTAAAAATTACTAAAAAGCTAACGAAGAAGCGAGCGAGCAAGCCAATGCCTCAAGACCTGCCCGCTCCCATCCTGACTACGAGAGCGCTGACGCCCGAACCCAGAGAGCCCTGCCGATACCGCCCTACGCCACAGACCGAAGCAAGCACCAACGCCCTCAAAAGAAGAGGAAGAACAGCAGCCGTCGTCAGGACTCCCAAAATCGAACCAGAGACCGATTCGTCCGAGGAGGAGCAGAACGAGCGAGCCGAAATAGGGAGAACCTTCCACGACGACTCCAAAGAAGAAATGGACAACGCGCATGCGCAAGACTACGCAGACGGCCCGGGAAGACATGAACTGACGAGAAGACCGCGCAGACTAGTTGCGAGCATCCCCACGCCGTTTTGCAATTTTCTGCATTTACGAGACCACGGACTACCTCAGGTTGTAAGTAATGGACCCAATAATGTCGGAAATTTACCCAGTGACTTCCCGAAGCTAAGGGTTGATGGCATTAACTTGCAAGAATGGTATCAACAGCTCCAGGTTGTCTTTATGAAGGAAAGCTTACTATTTTTTATCACTAGTCCCCCAAAAAGACCTTGGACTCTAAAAATAGATTGTTTACACCATAGAGCATTTTTCTTAATAATATCTAGCGTGTCTCCTGCAATGTATCACAGCATTAAGCCAAATCTGACTGTTTCAGAAATTATTCAATGCATGTTTAATTTGTTTCACAGTGATAGTGTAGCTACCACCACAAGGATGTCTAAAGATTTCTTTTCATCTAGGGTAAAACCAGGGGTTTCCATAAGTGAGCATTTAATATCTTTAAACAAAATAAGAGCTGAGCTGCATTTGAGGGGGGAGATGATTTCAGACCAAACAATGAAAAGTGTTATTATCAACTCACTTGATCCATCATGGGACAATTTTATGTCACATTTAGACACAATCAATCTAGGATACTTATCCATAGAAAGTCTATCCAATAAATTGATAGCAGAAGACAATTCAAGAAGAAATCGTTCTAACAATCACACAGAACACAAATCATATAGGAAAGTAGCTTTCCAAGAAAAATATAATGAAACATTTAAATGTCACAATTGTGGATCCAGGGAACACAATAGAAGAGATTGCCCCAAAATTTCAAAGGAAAGACATAGGTCAGAATATAGAAACAAATACAATTATAGACAGTCTTCCATAGATAGACATAGATATAGAAGCCCACCAAATTACAAAGAGAATAGAGGGGGCAGAGATAATTCAAAGGATAGAAAATCTGGTTCACTGAATAGGTTAAATAAACAAGACAACACTAACATACAGCAAAATGAGAACAATAATTGGCTTATTGATTCTGGAGCAACTAATCACACCACTAATAACAAAAATATATTGTCTTCATTTACAGAAGATAAATTTGTAATAAAGGTAGCTAACCAAGAAAAGGTTCAAGTATTAGGTAGAGGGAATGTAACCCTGCCTGGTCTAGGAAAAATAGAGGGGGTATTGCTAATACCTGAAATACCTCATAACATACTAAGTGCCATAAAACTAAGTAGAGATTCTGACATTAACATTGTTTTTTCAAAAGGAAAAGCAACTTTGGAGAAGAATAAAATAAATATAGGCACTGTGATGATTAAAGGAGGCCTACCTTATCTGATAACAAAGGAAAAATGGTTGCATAACATTGATTCAAATATGGGAGATTGTATTGAAGTAGATGATGAAAATATTAGCAACAGTGATAATGATGAATGTAAAATATCTCATGATCACATAGATGCACACAATGAAAAAAAACCAAAAATAGGTAAGCCAATTCATGATGAGTGTGCTCACATCTTACATAGGAAGTTAGGACATGCCAGTTTTCCTGTAGTACAAAAAATGACTGAACACGCAGAAGGTGTTAAAATAAAAAATTGTGAAAACTATTTGGAATGCTCAGTATGTAAATCTACAAAACTAAAAACTAGTCCCAGGCCAAGAAAATCTACTAGATCAACTAACAAAATTTTTGATTTAGTACACATGGACTTAGTTGGTCCATTAACTCCATCAATCACTTATAGAAAACGTTACTTCTTGACAATAGTAGACAATTATAGCCGCTATGGATTTGTTTATACATTAAAACACAAAGATGAAACCTTTCAAAAATTTAAAGAATTTTACAAACGCATAGAAACACAACACAATATCAAAATAAAACAAATCATGACAGATAGGGGATGTGAATTCATGTCTAAAGAATTCTCCCAATGGTTAAAAGACAAAGGAATGTTACATTACACATCTAGTCCATTTTCTGCGTTCCAGAACGGGATTGTAGAGAGGAAGAATTCAACATTACAAACCATGATTAGATGCACATTGGAAGATGCTGGCTTAAGCAAACAATTCTGGTCAGAAGCCTTACATTATTCAAATTACACACAAAATAGAACCTGGTCCAGCATTGTAAATAAGACACCATATGAAGTGATGTATAATAGGAAACCAAAATTAGCACACATGCACATATTCGGAGTCACTGCAGACGTACACATACCTAAGCAATTAAGAAGAAAGGGAGAAAACGTATCCAGAAGACTCAGATTTATGGGATATGAGACTGGCACTAAAGGGTACAGATTCATTGATAATAATAACAAATTTATAGTCTCCAGAACAGCTGTGTTCCATGAACAGGCCAACTGGTCTAAATTACATCTTAATGAAATATTTCCAAATAAATACCAAGATACAAAATCTCATGAGAAAGGGACCATAGAAAAGCAAAATATCAACAAATATAAAAACAAAAACAAAACTTGGACAAATAGCCAACACAAAATAAAGACAGACACACTAACAAAAAAGGAAGCAAGATATTTGCATGATAACGATAGTAAACCTGAAAAAACTGTTAGAAACACCAGAAATCAAATGCCAAATAAATACAAGGATTATATAATGCACATGGATGGTGAGCCAACAACACCTAATACATATGAGGAAGTGTTAAAACTCCCTCGTGAAGAAAAAGAAAAATGGGAATTAGCGATGAAAAAGGAGATGGAAAGTTTACAAGGATTAAATGTATTTACACCTGCAATTGCACCTAAAGATAAAACAATTATTGGTACCAGGTGGATATATAAAATTAAGAACTTAGAGGGAGGCAATACTCTATACAAAGCTAGACTAGTTGCACAAGGTTATGCACAGAAATATCCGGAGGACTATACTGACACGTATTCCCCCACAGTAAGAACAGAGAGTGTCAAAACAGCTCTAGTGGTAGCATCAGCAATCAATCTTGATGTATTTCAATATGACATACAGACTGCGTATCTACACGCAAAACTAGATAAGGAAATATACGTAAGAGCACCTCACAGTCAATACACAAACAAAAATGAGATTTGGTTGTTAAACAAGAGTTTATACGGGTTAAAACAATCTGGTAAACGATGGTATGATTGTTTAGTAAAAGTACTTAAAATCATGGACTTCAACGCCACCACTGCTGATAACTGTTTCTTTGTCAAAAAGGGTGATGATTACATTGAATTTGTATTGATTTATGTGGATGACATTTTATACATAGGAAAACATAAAGAGAGAAGAGAAACTTTTGTAACTAAGCTAAATGAACATTTCTCGTTAAAATCCCTAGGCAAAGTAAACAAATATCTTGGTGTTCAAATTAATAAGACTAGAAGGGGATTCAAACTTACTCAGAGAGATAAGATCATAGAACTTTTAAATAAATGCAATTTAAACAATGCCAAACCTTGTGATACTCCTATGCAAACTGATTTTCTAAGAAATACTGATGAATCTTCCCCCGAATTCAAGGATAACACATTTTATAGATCAATCATAGGTTCACTTCTTTATATATCTAATTGGACAAGACCAGATATCGCCTTACCACTCAATTTATTATCCAGACATGTCAGCAGACCAACAATGTATCACTGGGAAGCTGTTAAAAGAATTTTAAGATATCTGAAAAGTACACTAGACTTTTGTTTAATGTTAGAACCTAATGACAATAAAGAACCAAAGCTTACATGTTACGCAGATGCGGACTGGGCTGGAGACACCTCATGTAGAAAAAGTACATCTGGTTATGTATTCCTCTTAAATGACTGTCCAGTTTACTGGTACACTGGTAAACAGGAACTAGTGGCCACTTCAACGACAGAAGCGGAATATGTTTGTTTATCCAAAGCTGCAAATAACCTTGTATGGTTTAATGATTTAATTTCAGATGTTTGGAAAAAACCTGCTTTGCCTTTTGTTATGCATGAAGACAATAAAGCAGCCATTGAAATATCTAGATCTGATGCTATTGGACAAAGGTCCAGACACATAGATATAAAATTTAAACATGTGAGACAATTATCTCAAGATGGATTTATTAAAGCAGTGCATTGTGATACTTCAGAACAATTAGCTAACATATTGACAAAGCCTTTACCTTCTAAGCAACATAAATATTTAACTTCTAAGTTGTATGTTTTGTATTGTCCTGAATCTGAATGTAATTGGTGTTGCATAACGAATCGGCATTTAGAGGGGGATTTGTCAGATGTAAATGCCTTATTCTCTAATGTGTAAATAGTATATGAACGGGGTATCAGGGGTTAACTTATTCTTCACTTCTTAATGTATTCATAATTCACCACTCCCACATATAGCTCCACCCATAGTATATATAAGGAGCTACATGCACCCTTTTCCTTGCTTCTATCTGTGAATATTCAGTGAATATAGAATGCCTATCGTAAATAAAAGGAAATATATTTAAACCTTCAACTCTTACTAATCTTATTGAGTCTGATCCTGAAAATATTGCAACATAATCAATCAGTCAATATATCTTCTGAATACATCTTTTGTGTCTTCTTTTTGCTCCTCCAATATTTATCATATCTTAATATTATCATATCCTTTATTAGGACATTTCCCCCACTCTTCTTACTTCACTAATACATTTACTAATTAATACATTTATCTATCTTTTAATTTTATTGAAAATTAGACAGCCATTTTATCCCCACACAACCTACAACCCCCCCCTTCCCCTTCCCCACCCCCGACTTCCCAGAGCAAAAACAGGGTATAGCATTAAACAAACATAAGCTAAAATATACTAACTTACTACAAAATACAAAACTCCCTCACACTCTTTAACTCCGCTTTTAAAAATTGTTCATCAGCCTCCCTTTTGGAGTTCTAATTTAAACATTATAAAACTTTCTTTAAAGCATATCTTTTTAGAAGAAAATTTATCTTTTCAAGGTAGGTAAGGCCCTAGACCTAGAGACAGTCTACTGTGGTTGAAAACAGGCCCTCAGTGATCCAGAGAGGCTTGGCTACTTCCAGCCTTGAAGGGTAGAGAGATGGGGTGACCCTTTGAGTCAATCCTGATTTGGGATTACATGGGCAAGTTCATTCAGTTTCCTTGGGAACATTCTTGGAAGTGGTTTGCCACTGCCTTCTTTCTGAGGTTGCGGGAGAAGGGCTGGCCCCCAAGGTCATCCAGCAGGGTCTCCAAATTTGGCAATTTTGAGACTTGTGAACTTCAATTCCCAGAATTCCTCAGCCAGCCAGATTTGGAGACCTTTGGACTATACCAGGGCTTGGCAACCTTAAACACTCAAAGAGCCACAAAGGTCCTAACCGGAAGCCCCACATTCAAATCTGGAGCCGACCAGAAGTCCGGTTCCCCCACCATAGAGAGTCCTCCTAGCACGGCGTCCTTTTTCCTCTACCTGTCCTAACAGAAAGCCCTATCAATTGTGGTTCCGACTGGCAATAGGGAGCCACAGCAGAGGGATGAAAGAGCCACATCTGGCTCCAGAGCCAGGGATTGCCTACCCCTGGATTATACCAAGTTGGCTCTCTTTTGAAGGATTTTTGCCTTTTTTTTTTTAAAGTATTAATAATGTGTAAAATAAATTAAGAAAGACATATTTTCAAGTGTTCAGTCCTTGGTTTAAAAATAGATCTTGTCTAAATGGGAACTCTTTACTTATTTATTAGTCATATTTCTATGCCGCCCACTCTCCGGGGACTCTGGGTGGCTTACACCAAAGACAGTATACTAAATAGCATATTGCCCCCAACAATCTGGGTCCTCATTTTACCCACCTCGGAAGGATGGAAGGTTGAGTCAACGTTGAGCCGGTGAGATTTGATCCGCTGATCTGCTGAACTAGCAGCCAGCTGAAGTAGCTGCAGTACTGCACTCTAACCACTGCGCCACCTTGGCTCATACACCTCCTCGGCTCATACTCTTCTTCCAGAGTAAAGCTGGAATTTCATTACCCAACAAAGTCGTATCATCGGTGCACTGATGATGTTACCTAACTGGATAATAAAATATCTGCAAGCTCAGAGAGTACCAAGGACTCCACAGTTCAACCCGGAGCTACAAATATTCTATCAGAACAAAGAACCTGAAAAACATCTGGATCTTTGCTGTTATATATGTTGACATATACAATATAAAGCAAGAATGCTTTATGCACAATAATGGCAAGCTACTTTCAATTCTCACAATAGAAGACTGGCTGGAAAAACTGATGGAACTAGCAGAGATGGCTAAATCAACTGCTTTAATCGAAGAGGAGAACACATCCAATTTTGTTTTTAACTTTAAGCCACTTCTGGATTTTATGCTTGAAATGGAAAAAGATGGAACATTGATTTTGGGTTTTGCTGATTAGATACGTTTGTTGTTATAGAAATAGCTACCACGTATTAAGTATGTAGAAGTAAAAAAATTGAGGCTGTTGTTGTTACTGTTTTATTCTGCTGTGCTAAAAAGAGTCAGGAGCCAATGGGTTTTTTTTCCCCTCTTTTTTTTCCCCTTTCCCCTTTTCCCTCCCCTTTCCCACTATTTTCATTTTCATTTTATATTTTGATAAGTTTAATAAAAGCATGAGAAGCCTGGAGGGGGGGAAAAAAGAGGACTTCACAGCTGAACCCTTAGCTGCAAATATTCTCTTCTGTTTCATGCATCTGTTTGCTACCATCTGGATTTTGGGAACCCAGACACGGTAACTATATATATAAAGCAGCTTTGAACATTTGAGCATGGATTCCATGCTGTGTTTTTATCCTAGCTGTCCCAGTGAATCAAGGTTTCCATGGCCATGCGAGTCATCAGGAATTAGCAAACACTTCTGGCAATTCAGATCAAAGGAATCCATGTATGTTGCACTAAGTACCTTTTTTTCCCCCTGATCAAACTTTATGATGTACCTACATTTTCTGGAAATGGCATCTAAAACTGCAATGCCTCTTTGTTAGCTGCAGACATAAAAATGTTGCACCGAAGAGATTAATCCCCTCCCTTCAGGGCCAGTGATACAGTCATAGAAGGGATTAATTCTTTGCACTCGTCTCGTGCAATTCAAAAGTTTTTTTTTATTATTATTTTTACATCCCCTCTTAAATTCAGTTGTCTCCATTGAAGCAAAGCTTGCTTTGAGCAATATATTTCTTTGTGCCTATACTCTTCCAGTAAGCCGTTTGTCTCGCACAGGGGTGTCAAACTCAATTTCATTGAGGGCAGCATGAGGGCTGTAGTTGACCTCAGGGGGTTGGGTGGGCGTGGCCGACTGGATGGGTGTGGCCAACTGGGTGGGCATGGTGTTGTGGCTCCGTTACCTGAGCCTGTGTCATTGGCAGGAGAGGACTCCGAGAGTGAAGGGGAGGAGTTGGCAAGGCCTCCCTCTCCAGGACCCTCCTCTCTGGCAATGCCTTCGGTGTCTGTCGAAGGGCAAGAGATAGGGCCAGGGCCAAGCACGTCCACGCAGCCACAGGTGGACAGTGATGAGGGTAATGAGTCTTGGCTGGACCCACGCCAGCGTCGCAGAGATAAGCGCGCGCAACAGAAGAAAGGGCGTGCCCGAGATTAGGCTGAGTCACTGGACCACACCCCACAGGATATAAAAGGGAGCGTGGTGGCCAGTCAAACCTTGTGACGAACAAAGCTGAAAGCTTCCACGCCATTCTGCATTCCCGGACTTTTGCTTTAAGACTGGATTATTTCTGGACTTGATTGTAATTACTGAACTGCTTTCCTTTGATGTATTAGAAGTGGGGAGAAGTTATCTCTCCTCTTTGTAAATAATAAACTCTTGGCAGGCAGCCACTAGGTTGTTGCCAAGTTCCGTTATCCTAAGGAAAAGGATTTTGCCGGCTGGTTTGGTCTTTAACTCCTGAACGTCTGTTGGTGTGTGTGTGTGTGGGGTTGGGGACAGAACACATGGCCAGCTTGACACCACTCACTGGGCGTGGCCGACTGGGTGGACATGGCCAGCTTGACGCCACTCCCCAAACTGATGGCATATTTCCTCTTCACACTGGGTAGACTGGGCCGAAGCCACGCTGGCCCAATGTTTCCTCTTCACATTGAGTAGACCAGGCCGAAGCGACGTGGGCCGGCCCCTTACATTTTCCAGGAAGGCCCCACAGGCCAGATCTGACCATATTGGGGGCCATGCCTACCCCTGGTCTAGCACATGCACAGATTATATTTTGGATGAATTATTCCTCCATTGTTTCTGTGGATTCGCATGTTCTTTGTATGTGCTTTTATCTCATGAACACATCCAGAAACCATGAGGAGGGGATGAAAGATTGATCAAAGATAGGGGTGAAATGTAAAATTTGTTACTACTGGTTTTGTGGGCGTGGCTTGGTGGTGGTGGTGGGTAATGTGACTGGGTGGCGTGGCCAACTTTTTTTTTTTTTTAACTTTTCAAAGCATTTTTTCTAATGCTTTGAAAAGCCTCTGCCGATCAGGCAACTCATCTGGGATCGTCAGAGAGGCTTTTAAAAAAATGCTTTGAAAAGCCTCTGACGATCCCAGCTGAGCTGCACGATCATCAGAGGCTTTTTTTTTTTACTTTTAAAAGCATTTTTTCGTCGGAAGAGGTTGTAGAAAAAATGCTTTTAAAAGTAAAAAAAAAAAAAGCCTCTGATGATCGTGTGGCTCAGCTGGGCATGGTGGTGGTGGTGGGGGCACGCACGGATTTTTGCTACCAGTTCTCCAAACCACCCGTCGCCATCGCTACCGGATCGGGCAATCCAGTCCGAACCGGGGGCATTTCACCCCTGGTCAAAGAGGAACATTTGAAGGATAAAGGATCTTCCATTTATTGAATGGTCTGAATATGCAAATTGAGAATCTCTCTCTCCCATTCCCTAATCATGTCACAGCAGAAGGAAACATCAAGTATTGGGTATGGCTAGTCTAGAGAAATGGTAGCAGTGTTCCAACATTTGAAGGGCTGCCACAAAGAACAGGGAGTCAAGCTATTCTCCAAACCCCTGAAGGCAGGACAAGAAGCAATGGATGGAAACTAATCTAGGAGAGAAGCAATCTAGAACTAAGGAGAATTTTCCTAACTGTAAGGATCGCCTCTCCTTCCAACTTAAGAAAGTACGAACTCTTGAAACGTAGTTGTTCAAAAGGATTCTTTTATTAAGCAGAAGTGAAAACCATCCAGCTAAAGCACAATCTGAATGCCCTTAGGCAAAGCAGTAGGATTGAAGTGGTAGAGACCCCTCCCTTTAAGTCAGAATGCAGATTTCAGCCAATACACAAGTGTGAAGATGTTTTCTTTACTATTTCCTTTGAGAACCCGAACAAACATGCATTCCCACCACTACCCTTTAAAGTGAGACAACCCACATGGCTATCATAAAAATTCCTGCAGGTAAAGGGAATCTCAGGCTTCCTTGGTGCCAGGATATAGGTTGTAAAATATCTGATGACACAGGCCATGCTAGTAAATCGTATCCAAGTCCCCCCTTCCTCCACTTGAATGGCAGTATCGCTTTTAGGGATCTGACACTAACAATGAAAACAATTAACCAGTGGAACAGCTTGCCTTCAGAAGTTGTGGGTGCTTCATCACTGGAGGCTTTTAAAAAAGAGATTAGACAGCCATTTGTCTCAAATGATAGAGGGAAGTGATGGCTAACCTTTTACGTCACTGTGTGCTGGCCTGCGTGCCGGAAATGAAACGCAAAACCATCCCGCCTGGGCCGCGTTGCCCCATTGGCTTCATGCATGCAGGAGCGCTGATACCTGGAAGAGCGGTGGTCTGTTACGCATGTGCGAGCCGGCACCTGAACTTATGCTTTCTGGCACGGACGCACGCCCGATGAACAGCTGGCCATCATGCATGCACGCAACATAAAACTGGAAGTTCGGGTGCCGGCCTGCGCATGCACGATGGAATGCCGCTCTTCTGGGTTTTGCTGCTCCCGCGCGCACGACAGCCTGCTGACCAGCACGCATGTGTGCACAGGAGCCAGCGAGGCCTCACATTCCTTGTGAGATGGGTCTGCGTGCCGCTTCCTGCACTCATTCCATAGGTTCGCCAACACGGGTATATGGCAGGGATGAAATCCAGCAGGTTCTGACAGGTTCTAGAGAACCGGTAGTGGAAATTTTGAGTAGTTCAGAGAACCAGAAAATGTCACCTCTGGCTGGCCCCAGAGTGAGGTGGGAATGGAGATTTTGCAGAATCCTTCCCCTGCCATGCCCACCAAGCCACGCCCACAAGCCACGCCCACCGAACTGGTAGTAAAAGAATTTGGATTTCACCACCGGTATAGGGCCTCCTGCTTGACCAGGGAGTTGGGCTAGAAGACCTCCAAAGTTTCTTCCAGCTCTATTATTCTTATTCTGTAAATCATCTTCACAAATCTGCAGAAACCCACTTGATTAATCTTGCATAGAAGATCAGGAAATCCCAGGACTGTAAAAATATACGATGGCAAAAACACATTCTGAAGAAGATGTTGGGCAACCATTTTCTTACTGCTTACTGCTTATTTGCTTTCAGCTTCAGCACAGCCTAATTAGCACAAGTTGATTGGATCGGCCTCCCACCTCTCAGATGTTTTGCTCTCAGATGTTTTGCGTGGGCCTCTGCTGCTTGCTACAAGGAGGTAAATTGCTGGGAGCAGATTTTTTTCCTTGTGCTAATCAAGCTATGCTGAAAACGAAAATGAAAGTAAAGCAGGCTATTTGCTGTTTGCTGCAACGAGGCAAAATTGCTGGGAGGCAGAGGCAGATTTCTTTTTCTTCTTTTCCTCACCAAAAAGGGTAGGTGCGTCTTATAGTCAGGAGTGTCTTATACTCTGAAAAATACAGTAGCTAGTTGCAGGTTTACTGCACCATAGATCAGCGGTGGGTTTCTCATTATGGTACTACTGGTTCACCCCACGCGTGCACACACTCACTTTGTGTGTACCCATGCCTGATTCGTGTGTGCGCCTGTCTTCCACACATGTGCCCACCTTCTGAACATGCGCCCGTCCTTCTGCACATGCGCGTTGCTCGTGCACACACCTTCCACGCATATGCCCAGCCTAAAAATTGTGCCTAAATAGGATGGCATAGAGCCTTGGCAGGTGGGCAGGCCCACCCATGATTTCCGCTACCGGTTTGGGTAAACCGATCCGAACCAGCTGGAATTTATTTATTTATTTATTTAATCTAATTTTTATACCGCCCTTCTCCCAAAGGACTCAGGGCGGTGCACAGCCCAAAAATAAAACAAACACATATATAAAATTTAAAAGCAATTTTAAAACATATTAAATAATTTGGCCCCGACATCATTAAAAAATAAAATAAAAGCAACCCATCAAAATTAATGTTTAGGCCAGCCCAGCTTGTTGGAACAATAATGTCTTGAGGGCACGGCGAAAGGTGTCAGGGATCATCCGTATCTCTGGGGGCAATTCATTCCAGAGGGCAGGTGCCCCCACAGAGAAGACTCTCCCCCTGTGGGTCGCCAGTCGACATTGCTTGATCGACGGCACCCTGAGGAGTCCCTCTCTGTGGGAGCGTACTGGCTGGTGGGAGGCTATTGGTAGCAGAAGGCTGTTAAGGATATTGTTGTTGTGTTACCAACCAGCAGAGTAAATGCACAAGGAAACGTTGCTGAGAGCAATGAATAAGAGTTATGCAAACTGGTTTATCAAAAGCTTACTTTATAGTAGAAAAACAATCTCATAGTCTTTAAACAAATTCCAAGTCTTTGCCAGTAAATCAGTCCAGTAGTTACAGAATCTTCCTACCAAAGAAACAGTAGTTGGTTAGAATAACAAACTCACTCTGGTTCACAAACCACGATGGTTGCAGATCCATCAAACCGATGATTAGCAGATAACAACTCCTCTCAATGGTAGCTTATCATATCAGCTTCATCATCTCATCATCTTCATACACAATGGCAGCATAGCATAGCAGCAACTGAACATGTTACAGTACCTTGCTTAAATACTCTCACAACCAGTCATTATCTAATTACAGCATGACTCAGCATTAAAGTCACATAATACATTTACAGATTAAAGTTACAGTACACTTATATTGCCTGGACAACATAGTTAGGCTCAAACCATATCCTAACAAAGGCGATCTCGTAAGTACTCGTAAGGTGAATACCACCTCTGCTGTAGATACATTGGAAAAGAAAATTTAAATATCCTCTCTAGGCATCCATGCTCTTACATACATGCAAAGAACATTTGTTTTACCATCCTCAACATATATCAACTCCTCAGTCAATCCAGAGCAATGCTTTTTAATATCCTGAAATCCCAGGACAAAAAAAAGGCTAAATTCTTATGCTTTCTCCCCACCCCCACTCAAAAAAGGGGCAGAATTTCAGCCTCTATGCACTCTATTTTTCCGATCAAGTTATATTCTCCAAACTTTGCTTCATGCACACTACAAATCTCACAACAGTTGTTATGCTTTTAGCTAGGGCCATTACAAGTTTTTTTTTTCCCTATGAAGAAGATGCGCTTCAATTATTTATTTCCAAGAAAAGCTCAGTGGTATTTTCTCTGCCCGTTTTTCTTAAGTTGGTGCAGCTGAACAAAGATGCAAACTGTCCTCTAGGGACTTTGTTTTTTTATTATTATTATTTTAATAGTAATTTTATTAAATGTTACAATTAAAATGATGAAAAGTAGTACAAGCTAAAAAAAAAGAGAAAAGAATAAAGAGAAAAATGGAAAATCCATAAAAGTAAAAAAAAGGGGGGGGAGAACGAAAATGTAATGAAACAAGCAAAATGTTAAGAAGTTATGATATTTATGTAGTTAGTTTTCAAGCACATTTAAATTATATTAAAGTAACCAAAATAGCTTTACAATCCCCAAGGCATGCCACAATTTTGGAGCACCCCTAATGTTTGGAAATTGGAAGTTGAAAAATTTGACATGCCCTAAAATTGTAGTAAAGAAAAAAAGAAGAAGAAATATACAAAGAAATGACTCCTCCATCAAAAATATAAACAATTTTAGTAACTTATGTTCTCTTAAAATACAACAAATGTATTTTCCCTATCCCTTGTCTTATCCATAAATAAATCCTTAAAGCTTCATCTTTTTAGTCCTGATAAGCAAAGTCCATTAAGGGTTGCCAAAGATAACAACCTACCAGTTTTAACTTGGATCAAATCAACCAACTTTATATTCCTTTCTTTTTCTTTTAACAATCTTGATCTTTAGTCCCTTCGATTTATGGTCTGGAATTTGATTTTTTTTTCTTCAAACCTTAAATGGGACTCTTTTTAAAATCCAGTTTAGGAAAATTCTCCAGGTCACTCTCTTGCTTTGTTCTTTGTACACCTCTGTTAATTCTTAATTATTAAGACATCGACTGGTTTCTTTTGTAAGCTCACCTTTTTCCTTATCATTCTTTTAGCTTCTCGTGTTGGTGAGAGAAAATGCTGTTGACATAACCCAATACTGAATATCATTTAGTTTTAATCCTATTTATTTTATGTATTTTTTAACACGTGCTATATTTCTAAGACCCATTGTATACCTTTTTTATATGCTCAGTGTGCAATGTTTTGCCTATAATTTGTACATGTTTGACATAAACAAAGCTTATCATTTTTAAATCCACTTTCAGATACCTGCTTAGTAGGGCTTTTTGGGCCCCCCAAGTGGTGTTCTATTTTATACAAAGTCATCTTATTGCCCCCACAATCTGGGTCCTCATTTTACCTACCTCAGAAGGATGGAAGGCTGAGTCAACCTTGAGCCTGGTGAGAATTGAACTCGCAGTAATTGCAGGCAGCTGGCAGTTAAGTGCTACTTAACAGCACTTTAGTCCGCTGCACCACCAAGGCTCTTGTTGGACTAGATCCGTGATGGCAAACCTATGGCACGGGTACCACAGGTGGCACGTGGAGCCATATTGGTGGGCACACAAGTGTTGCCCTAACTCAGCTCCAGCACGCACACGTGCACCAGCCAACTGATTTTCAGGCCTTCTGGTCCCACCGGAAGTCGGGAAACTGGCTGTTTCTGGCCTCCGGAAGGATGGGGAAGGCTGTTTTTGCCCTCCCCAGACTCCTAGAAAGCCTCTGGAGCCTGGGGAGGTGGAAAAACAGGCCTACTGGGCCCACCGTGCCATCGCATGCCAAAAGCAGGGGGGAGTGTGTGTGTGGGGGGGTCATGTGCACATGCACGGGAGGGTGGGCAGATTGAATTATGGATGTGGGCACACGCACCCACGACCCCCCACGTGACCCCCACTTTTAGCACGTGACGGCAAAAAGGTTAGCCATCACTGGACTAGATGATCTATAAAGTCCCTCCCAACTCTGCTAATCTGTAATCTTCAATTCAATTCATTGAATTGATGGACATGTCTTCTACCGTAGGTCCTATCATGGCTGTCATTGCCGCACAGGTGGTCCCATGCAATAAATCTTTCTATAAGACTCCACAATTTTGCAAGTCTTTTAAATACTGGTTCACCAAGGGACCCATTTACATACGACCGACCAAAGTTTTCCTAGCTCCATAATCTATACATCTACATGATGCTCATCTGAAAAGCAAAGAAGGGGTAACAGTAACAGTAACAGAGTTGGAAGGGACCTTAGAGGTCATCTAGTCCAACCCCCTGCTCACGCAGGAGACCTATACTGGGGATTAGACCCGCCGACCTTTAGACCACTCTCTGCAAAATCTGCAATGGCTCTGTGTTGAAATGTATTCTTTGGAGATGGAGTAAAAGAGTCTTTACACACACAATTCCTCTGTCCATACATGTCTAATTATGGCAACTGTCAGATTTCCTTCTGCAATATATCTTACGCTCCTGGCTTGACAGTCCTAAATGTGATGCAATTATCTCAAAATAGTTTTCTTGGTTAATGGGCTCTTTTCTCCATCTCCTCCATCCACAGAACTCATTACCCCAAGGATTATAGCGTATATCTCATTCGAAATTCCAATTTGGAGTTGGCGGTGATGTTAGGGAAGAAGATCATCTCCAAGCGGCTTTTCACGGGCTTTCTTTAGCCTCCTGCTTCCAACCGATGCAGGACAATGCAAAGTCTGGGACGGAGATTGAGAAACTCACACCCACCGTTTCCACCAAAAGGTGATGGAGGCACTGCTGCTCTCAATTGTGCCTTTGTAAAAAGTAGCCAGGACAGAAGGAGAAAGATGTGCTCTCCATGATAGAACCAGTATAAGTTGAGGAGGAACAAGAAATTGAAGTACAGGATGTGTTGGTTAAAAAGATAGCTGTGTGCAATCACATAAAGCCAAGCAAGTTGATTTCCCGTAGTCTCCAGGCAACAATTCTGCAGAGCAATTTTTAAAGAGCCCTTTGGCCTCATGTGAGTCTCCTTCACATCCAGCTCTACATCCCTTAGGCAATATGTCAGGCCGATGACATTCTTACTGCTGGTGCTCTGAGTCCACTTTTACATTTCTGCTGGCCCCATTAGTCTCCACGCATATGCTTTGGTAGGTCAGTTTCACCCCCACCTTGCTGCCGGCAAGGAATGTTTATTTGGGAATGTCCTGGACAAGGTAATTCATGTCATGAAGAGAAGATGCTTTGAGTTATTGAAGTATTGCTTGCTTCCAAGGCCAACTTCCTTTCTTTGAAGCTCTTCGTATTTTGCTATTTATTATACACCGTCAGCTCCTGGCAGATGCTGGCTCACCAGGGAGTTAGAGCCACGTTCACCACAGAATGCCAAATAGGTCAATCATAGCTTTCAATCAAGATAAGAAAGTATGCACCTGTTACCAGCTGCCTTGTCTAGATGAAGAGGTACAACCAGGGGAAATTAAGGCATCCCCTCAAAAATAAAAAATAAAAAAAATAAGTGGGATGATTTCCAGTTTCTGATGAGGGGTACTATCTTCCTAACTTTGCTTAAATCCTTGAAGACCCCATTTAAGTGGTCTTTACCAGGTGATTATTCATTCTAGATCTAGACTATTTTTGGAGTTTCCAAAAATTATTTAATTTTTGGAAACTCCTCAAAAGAGCCTTGGTAGTACAGTGGTCTAAGGCACCCTGTTATTAAGCTGGTTATTAAGACCAGCTGCCTGCAATTACTGCAGGTTCGAATCTCGCCAAGGCTCAAGGTTGACTCAGCCTTCCATCCTTTCTAAGGTAGGTAAATTGAGGACCCAGTTGTGGGGGCAATAAGATGACTTTGTATAAATATACAAAAGAATGAAGGCTATTGCTTACTCATTGTAAGCCGCCCTGAGTCTCCGGAGAAGGGCGGCATATAAATCAAATTAAATTAAAAAAAAAAATGGGAAAAATTCAGGGGTGCTATTCAGCAGGTTCTGACAGCTTCTGGAGAACCGGTAGCAGAAATTTTGAGCAGTTCGGAGAACCGGCAAATACCACCTCTGGTTGGCCCCAGAGTGGGGTGGGAATGAGGATTTTGCAGTATCCTTCCCCTGGAGTGGGGTGGGAATGGAGATTTTGCAGTATCCTTCTCCTGCCACACCCACCAAGCCACGCCCACCAAGCCACGCCCACAGAACCGATAGTAAAAAAAATTGAATTTCACCACTGGCCTAGACGTTGACCTTGGGTGATGGGTCCAGATCTGAAGAATCTGATAGTGTATGTAAAGGATTTCCATATCTTGAAGGGATTTCTGGTGGTTTTAATTGTATTGCTTGATACCAGCCAACTTCCTACAAGAGATACACTTAGTCAGTTTTAGACCAAGAGTCAGAAAAGCTTAAGCCATGGTTTGTTTTGTTGTTTGGGGTTCAGTGTCAGGTCAGGGTTGGTGAGGGATCTGGGTGGCATGGGTGGCCTGAGGGTTTTGCCTTCGAACATTGGAATATTTCTCTCCCAAATAAACAAACAAGTAAAGGATTAAAATTACACCAATTTTGTTATCTACGGCCTGAAGCTATTTATGGAATATTCACCCTCACATTCCTAGCAGCGATAGTTGTTAAAAGCTTCCTGCCAAAATCATTAATGAATTTTGCACTGAGTCCAGGGCATTGGCATTTAAGACTTAATAAAAAACCTTCTTTGCTTTATTTGGGGAATTTTGTTCACTGCTAATTGGTGTCAGCATCAATCAGGATCACCCACTGCAAACATGGCTGCTTTCGGTTGTTGTTTCATTTTTGCTACCTTGAATTGCTCAATGGGGCTTCCGGCAGCTTCCAGGGAATGGGTCATTCCGTGTCTCAACAATCTGAGAGTGAGGGAAATAGGGGAGCTGATAAAGTGGTAAACATTAAGCCAAATATCTTCAGATAAAGTAAAATATAAAGGAGTCCTTGCAGATTTTACTTCACTAATCGTTACCGACTGCAGGGGGCGGTGTTCATCTCCGTTTCAAGGCCATTGAGCCAGCGATGTCCAAAGACATTTCTTTGGTCATGTGGCCAGCATGATGTCATGGAGCGCTGTTACCTTCCCACAGAAGTGGTACCTATTTATCTACTTGCATTTGAATGCTTTCGAACTGCTCAGTTGGCAGGAGCTGAAGCGAGGATGGGAGCTCACCCCATCGCTTGGCACTCGGGTCTTTTAAAAAAAGATGGGTTTCAATGGCAATGTGATAGACCCCATGTTGATTTTTTTAAAAAACTAGAACTCGCTAGTTCTTTATGATTCTTTGGAACCAACTCTATTGTTCTGTTATCCTATTATTTTACTCTTTTCTGTAAGTAAGGAACAATATTTAATTTATGAGGCTCTTTTGCTGGAGTATTGATTAGATTTATACCTTATCTTTCATTTAGGAGTTGGAATTCTCCCTTCCTCTTTTTCCCTCTCACCACAGTGCATGAGGTGAGTTGGGCTAAGAGAGAAGGACCAGCCCCAGAAGCTTCCATAGATGAGAGGGGACTAAAACCTAGATCTTCTGACTTCAGGTCCACCACTTCCATCTCTGAACAATACTGTTTCTTGGCCTGAGAGAAAACAACTCTCAATGCAAAGTTGCCCAAGGAGTCTACAGGTTGAGGTGGGGGGACCAGACCCTGGGACACACTGGCATTGGTGTGGCTGCCATGAGATCATCCCAGGTGCCTTGAAATTTCCTGAGGAGACATTCTCGAACTGAATGTGTTATTGTTTGTTCCAACACACCACAGTAGCATTGCGGGCTCTTGGCCATTTTCACCTAAAGAGCTTTCCCTTAATTCTGGCATAGCTTGTCCTGGTTCGATTCAGGCAGCTCCATATTAGATAGTTAGCTTCCTTAGAAGCTAACATTATAATATTATATAACATTATATTATAACATTATATCTTCTTGCGTTTCTATGGCATCATATTAGGGTGATTTTTATCATGGGATGAGTGCCACCCCCTATAGTAGGCAAGGACTAGAGGAGTAAAATCCACACAGAGATACCTGTCTTTTCCTTTCCTCTCCTCTCCATTCCTCTCCTCTCCTTTCATCTCCTCTCCTTTCCTTTTGTTTTGTTTCCTTTCTATTTATTTATTTATTTATTTATTTTATTATATTTTTATACCGACCTTCTCCCGAAGGACTCAGGGCGGTGAACAGCCATAATAAAACAATATAGAAGACAAATTTAAAAACCATATTAAAATAATTCAGTTTTGGCCGAATTTAAAATTCCCATTCTAAAACCCTTATAAAACCATATTAAAACCCAAATTTAAAACCCAATTAAAATTATTGTCCCATCAGACCAGCTTGTTGGAATAACAGGGTCTTCAGCGCACGACGGAAGGCACGGAGGTCAGGGATCCTTCGTATATCCGGGAGCAATTTGTTCCATAGGGCAGGAGCCCCCACAGAAAAGGCTCTCCCCCTGGGAGTCGCCAGTCGACATTGTTTGGCCGACGGCACCCTGAGGAGGCCCTGTCTGTGGGAGCATATCGGTCGGTGGGAGGCAGTCAGTGGCAGCAGGTGGTCCTGTAAATACCCAGGCCCTAAGCCATGGAGTGCTTTAAAGGTGGTAACCAACACCTTGAAACGCACCCGGAAGACCACCGGGAGCCAGTGCAGCTCGCGCAAGAGAGGTGTTACATGGGAGCGACGGGTGACCCCCATTATCACTCATGCGGCCGCATTCTGGACGAGTTGGAGCCTCCGGGTGCTTCTCAAGGGGAGCCCCATGTAGAGAGCATTGCAATAGTCCAGACAGGAAGTGACGAGGGTGTGGGTGACTGTGCGCAAGGTGTCCCGATCCAGAAAGGGACGCAACTAGGAGATCAGGCGAACCTGATAAAAGGCCCCCCTGGCTACGGCCGTCATATGATCATCCAACGACAGTCGTGAGTCCAGGAGGACGCCCAAGTTGCGAGCCCTCTCTGAGGGGGGTAAGATCTCATCCCCAATAGCCAGTGATGGTTCTAGCTGGCTATATCGGGACGTCGGAAGCCACAGCCACTCAGTCTTGGAGGGGTTGAGTCTGAGCCTGTTCCTCCCCATCCAGATCCGCACGGCCTCCAGGCAATGGGACATCACGTTAAGGGCATCATTGGGGTGGCCTGGGGTTCAAATGTACAACTGCGTGTCGTCGGCATACAGTTGACACTTCACCCCAAAGCCACGGATGATCTCACCCAGCGGCTTCACATAAATGTTGAACATTTCCTTTCATCTTCTCTCCTCTCCTTTCCTCTCCTCTCCTCTCCTTTCATCTCCTCTCCTCTCTTCTCCTCTCCTTTCCTTTCATCTCCTCTCCTTTCCTCTCCTTTCATCACCTCTCCTCTCCTTTCATCTCTTCTCCTTTCCTTTTCATTCTTTCATCACCTCTCCTTTCCTTTCCTCTCCTTTCATCTCATCTCCTCTCTTCTCCTCTCCTTTCCTTTCATCTCCTTTCCTTTTCTTTCATCACCTCTCCTCTCCTCTCCTCTCCTTTCCTTTCCTTTCCTTTCCTCTCCTTTCATCTCATCTCCTCTCTTCTCCTCTCCTTTCCTTTCATCTCCTTTCCTTTCCTCTCCTTTCATCACCTCTCCTCTCCTTTCATCTCTTCTCCTTTCCTTTCCATTCTTTCATCACCTCTCCTTTCCTCTCCTTTCCTCTCCTTTCCTCTCCTTTCCTCTCCTCTCTTCTCCTCTCCTTTCCTTTCATCTCCTTTCCTTTTCTTTCCTTTCATCGCCTCTCCTCTCCTTTCATCTCTTCTCCTTTCCTTTCCTTTCATCTCCTCTCCTCCTCTCCTCTCCTTCCCGTCCCATCTTACTTTAATATTTTATCTTGTATACTATATTGTTCACATATTTCGTATGTACCTCTAACCTGTAACCTTTCAGCTATTGTACCACTCCATACTCTTCACATTTGCAAGCTAAAGATGCAAAGCAGAAAAGTAACATGTCTTGTTAATTAAAACAGCGCTGCATCCACTTTGTTATTAATGCAG